>NW_024722701.1:754679-942179 GCF_018991925.1 Homarus americanus | reverse complement strand
ATTTACCACCACTATCACCATTAACACTCACTACCACCACCATTTACCACCACTATCACCACCACCATCTACCACCACCACCATTTACCACCACTATCACCATTAACACTCACTACCACCACCATTACCACCACTATCACCATCAACACTCACCACCATCACCCAGCACCATGGCCGCGACTTGAAATCCAAAGAAACAAAATAGATAAAGAGAGAAAGGGGAGGGGAAGGGTGAGGGGAAGGGGTGAGGGGAGGTGAGGGGAAACGGAGGGAAGGGGAGGGCGTGACTCACCTGGAATAATGGTAGGAAACTGGCCCGTAAAACCTCCACAACTGACAACACTGTAACACACACACACACACACACACACAAAACACACACACACACACACACACACACACACACACACACACACACACACACACACACACACACACACACACACGTGAGGTACCCAGGGCTGACAAATACACCACAAGTTACTTAACACAACACCACATTAGTACTCCCAGAGGCACGACCCCCCAGCAGTCTGCCTCACTATGACTCACCAACACCTTCTGAGAAAGAGTTTGGATACCCCTTGGACTGTCACTATCCACACTATCCCATTCCTAGCCACCAAACTAATGATGTATGTATCAATGACTGTATTCTGATAACCTAACCTCACCAACCCAATGCCTCGCCTCACCTAACCCCCACCTCACCTAACCCTAGCCACCTAACCTAACCCAATCCCTCACCTCACCTAGCCCCACCTCACCAACCCAATCCTCACCTAACCTAACCCCACCCTCACCTAACCCCACCTAGCCCCCACCACCCAACCCACCCCACCTAACCCAAACTCCAACCCCCACCTAGCCCCACTCACCTAACCTAACCCCACCTAGCCCCACCACCTATCCCAACCCCACCTAGCCCCTCCCTCACCTCCCTAGCCTCACCTAGCCCCACCACCTCAACCAACCCCACCTAACCTCACTTAATCTAACCACATTTTGTATTCCTTTGTATATTAAATGTAATTAGTCTTTGGACAGTTAATTCCACAGGTGATTAATATCAACTTTGTCATTAAAGGTAAATTAAAAAAAAAATGAACGGATTTAAACAAACAGATCAACAAATGTTAACCGGAAAAGATAACAAAATTTAATACATATTTTTGAGGGTATACATGGTTATATAAAATGGTAAGTAGGTATATACTTGTATAGATGTATAGTTAGTTATATGTATACATGGAAGATACGAGAACTGACTAACGCTGCCAACAATACACTCACAAAGTACTGACTGACTGACTGACTGGTTGACTGACTATCTGACTGACTGACTGACTGACTGACTGGTTGACTGACTATCTGACTGACTGACTGACTGGCTGACTGACTGACTGACTGACTCACTTAACTTGCAACCAACCAACAACTCACATCAACTGTCTCAACTCAAGGTCCTCCCAGACACAACCAGAGATAAGATTTGCCTCCCCTCCCTCACCCCCCTTCCCCCTACCAGGTGACATCCTCACCCCTCCCCACCAAGTGACATCCCTCACCCCTCCCCCACCAAGTGACATTTGCTAATTACACGTAACTCAACCTGGAACGTCATACTAATGTAATATGAACGTGATAATTACATACAACAAAATTCATGTAACTATTTTGATGGAACACAAACATGATATAACACAGTGTTAGTTTATCACCAACATGATATAACACGGTGTTAGTTTATCACCAACATGATATAACACGGTGTTAGTTTATCACCAACATGATATAACACGGTGTTAGTTTATCACCAACATGATATAACACGGTGTTAGTTTATCACCAACATGATATAACACGGTGTTAGTTTATCACCAACATGATATAACACAGTGTTAGTTTATCACCAACATGATATAACACAGTGTTAGTTTATCACCAACATGATATAACACAGTGTTAGTTTATCACCAACATGATATAACACAGTGTTAGTTTATCACCAACATGATACAGTCACTAAAACAAAACTATCTTCAACCAAATCACGTTAAACAATATGACACAGTGGATGAAGCATTCTGACAACCCTTCCGAGACAACAGGAGTCACAGTGTTCATTGTGGAATTTATCGATCACAAACAGTACAGATACTTCTTTTGGGGGTCTGTTTACACGAACTAATCCCACTGACACAAGGTTAGGTTAGGTTAGGTTAGGTTAGGTTAGGTTGCCAGGGTAGGTTAGGCCAGGCCAGGCTAGGCCAGGCAGGCTAGGCTAGGGGCAGGCTAGGCAGGGCAGGCTAGTTAGGCAGGGCAGGCTAGGCAGGCCAGGCTAGGCAGGCAGGCTTAGGCCAGGCCAGGCCAGGCCAGGCCAGGCTAGGCCAGGCAGGCCAGGCAGGGCAGGCCAGGCCAGGCAGGCAGGCCAGGCAGGCTGAGCAGGCAGGCCAGGTGCAGGCCAGGCAGGGCAGGCCAGGCTAGGCAGGGCAGGCTGTGGGGCCAGGCCAGGCCAGGCTAGGCCAGGCCAGTACAGGCAGGCAGGCCAGGCTAGGCAGGGCAGGCAGGCAGGCTGCAGGGCAGGCCAGCTCAGGCAGGGCAGGCTAGGCAGGCTGTGCCAGGCCAGGCCAGGCAGGGCAGGCTAGGCGGTGGGCAGGCCAGGCAGGCCAGGCCAGGCCAGGCCAGGCCAGGCAGGCCAGGCAGGCAGGCCAGGCCAGGCAGGCCAGGCCAGGCCAGGCCAGGCCAGGCCAGGCCAGGCCAGGCAGGCCAGGCAGGCAGGCCAGGCGCAGGGCAGGCCAGGCAGGCCAGGCAGGGCAGGCCAGGCCAGGCAGGGCAGGCCAGGCAGGCCAGGGCCAGGCCAGGCCAGGCAGGGCAGGCCAGGCCAGGGGCAGGCAGGCTGCGGGGCCAGGCCAGGCCAGGCCAGGCAGGCAGGGCAGGTCAGGCCAGGCAGGCCAGGCCAGGCCAGGCAGGCCAGGCCAGGCCAGGCAGGCCAGGCCAGGCAGGCCAGGCCAGGCCAGGCCAGGCCAGGCCAGGCTAGGCCAGGTTGTGCAGGCCAGGCTAGGCAGCCAGCCAGCCGGCCAGGCCAGGCCAGGCCAGGCCAGGCCAGGCCAGGCCAGGCCAGGCTAGGCCAGGCCAGGCTAGGCTAGGCAGGCAGGCCAGCTAGGCCAGGCCAGGCCAGGCCAGGCCAGGCCAGGCCAGGCTGAAGCCAGGCTAGGCCAGGCCAGGCAGCTTGAAGCAGTTGGCCAGGCCAGGCCAGGCTAGCTAGGCTAGGCTAGGCAGGTTGTGCTGTGCTTAGGCAGGTTTAGGTTTGAAGCAGTTTGTTGGCTGGTTTAGGCTAGGCTAGGCTAGCTAGGCTTAGGTAGGTAAGCTTAAGCTAGGTTAGGTTAGGCCACAGATCAAAGGTTACAATGTTGGTTAGGTTAGGTTAGGTTAGGTTAGGTTACACAGATCAAAGGTCACAATATTGGATTAGGTTAGGTCACGATCAAAGGTCACAATGTTGGTTAGGTTAGGGTAGGTTAGGTTAGGTTAGGTTAGGACACAGATCAAAGGTCACAATGTTGGTTTACCACAATAGCAAAACACGACCCTAACCTAACGCTCAGTCCAACAACTTTAAGTGAGAGAAAAACAAAACAAAAGGTGAAAAAAAAAAAAAATAGAAACAAAAAACAATAGAATTAACTTACTTTACAGAGAAGAGAGAGAGAGAGAGAGAGAGAGAGAGAGAGAGAGAGAGAGAGAGAGAGAGAGAGAGAGAGCCCACATTAAACCAACACCTACACACAATCGTCACCACAACGCCAAAATATAAAACACACATTAAAAAATACTTCAACTAACATATACAGTAAACTACACAAACTGGCTAATGTGAGATGAAACTATTAATACTTTTCTTTTCCAATCCAAATTATTTAATGTTGAGAGAATATTTATAAACAAAGAGGGGGTGAAGGGGTGAGGGGGGAGAAGAGGGGGGGTGGGGGGGGGGAGGAGGGGGAGGGAAGGAGGGGAGAGAAGAAGGGAGAAGGAGGGAGACGAGAGGGTAATAGGGCAGAAGGAAAGGAGAGACAGAAGGAAAAGGAGACGAGAAGGAAAAGGGAGAAAGAGAGGAGGGGAGGAGAGGAGGAGGAGGATGGCGTAGAAGAGCGAGTTTCTAAAAAAAAAAAAATAAAAATAAAATTATAGGAACCTGGCACCAATGGCTGAATATTAATGGCCACTCTAACAAGGCTAACTCCACTAGGGCCAGGCCACAATTATGTCCAAACACAAACCATTACAGGAGTTTTGAATATATTTACCGACTCAATTATAATAAAACTGATGCATATTTTTGTTATTCTCTGAGGCAGAATACATCTCGCCTGAGACCTGAACTAGGGGGGGTGGACTATTCAGGGTGTAGGGGTGTAGAGAGGGAGGAGGGTGTAGGTTGAGGAGGTGTTGGAGGTCAAGGAAGGAAGGAAGGAAGGAAGGAAGGAAGGAAGGGCACCATACCTTCAGAACGCCTAAAGAACCCCTCGTGACGCTCCCTCAGCAGTAGGACGCCTTCCTTGTCGAACTGGTGGGATGGATGGGCAGCCAATGAGGCTAACTCACACTTGTTGAACCGCATCCCGCCGCCACGCCACACCTCTGTTAACACACAAACACCACACCTATAATTACCATACACTACACAAACACTATAATTACCATACACAAACACAAACACTATAATTACCATACACTACACAAACACTATAATTATATCACACACCACAAACACCACACCTATAATTACCATACACTACACAAACACCACACCTATAATTACCATACACAACACAAACACTATAATTATCATACACTACACAAACACCACAAATTACCATACACTACACAAACACACCTATAATTACCATACACAACACAAACACTATAATTATCATACACAACACAAACACCACATCTATAATTACATACACACAAAAACCCCACCTATAATTAGCATAGACTACACAACACTACACCTATAATTAACAAATTAAAAGCTATAAACATACACTACACAAACACCACATCTACCACTATACACTACACAAACACCACACCTATAATTACCATACACTCACAAAAACCACACCCATAATTAACATACACTACACAAACACTATAATTATCATACAACACAAACACTACACACCTATAATTAATAATAAATAACACAACAACCAAACCCTGAGTTAAGGAGCTGCCAAGACCACCCAGTGTTTAAGGTGCAGAAGCTGTCGCCAACACAACAACCACACCCTGAGTTAACGAGCTGCATGACCCAGTGTTTAAGGTGTAGAAGCTGTCGCCAACACAACAACCAACCCTGAGTTAACGAGCTGCATGACCCAGTGTTTAAGTAGAAGCTGTCGCCAACACAACAACCACACCCTGAGTTAACGAGCAGCATGACCAGTGGTTTGTGCAGAAGCTGTCGCCAACACAACAACCACACCCTGAGTTAACGAGCTGCATGACCCAGTGTTTAAGGTGTAGAAGCTGTCGCCAACACAACAACCACACCCTGAGTTAACGAGCGCATGACCCAGTGTTTAAGGTGTAGAAGCTGTCGCCAACACAACAACCACACACCCTGAGTTAACGAGCAGCATGACCCAGTGTTTAGGTGTAGAAGCTGTCGCCAACACAACAACCACATCCTGAGTTAACGAGCTGCATGACCCAGTGTTTATGTAGAAGCTGTCGCCAACACAACAACCACACCCTGAGTTAACGAGCTGCATGACCCAGTGAGGTGTAGAAGCTGTCGCCAACACAACAACCACACCCTGAGTTAACGAGCTGCATGACCCAGTGTTTAAGATGTAGAAGCTGTCGCCAACACAACAACCACACCCTGAGTTAACGAGCAGCATGACCCAGTGTCACGGAATAGTCTGAGAAGACCGGACAACTCCACTGGCTAACCAATCCTGTATATAATTACCATACACAACACAAACACTGTACATAATTACCATACACATCACAAACACTGTATATAATTACCATACACATCACAAACACTGTATATAATTACCATACACAACACAAACACTGTATATATTACTATACACATCACAAACACTATATAATTACATACACATCACAAACACTAGCTATAATTACCATACACACCACAAACACTGTATATAATTATCATACAATACAAACACTGTATATAATTACAAACATACAAAACACTATATTTACCAATAACCACATACATATTTATTATAAAAAAAGAAAGAGGAGGAGAAGAAAGACACAAACAGGAGAGAAGAATATACACAGAAACAAAGGAGAGGAGGAGAAGAAAGGGAAAGGAAAGAACATGCATTGACCAAGATATTTGAAGATATAAGAAGAAAAAGAAAGAGGAGGAGGAGAAGAAAGAGGAGGAGGAGAAGAAAGAGGAGAGGGAGAAGGAAAGGGAAAGGAGGAGGAGAAAGAGGGGAGAGGGAGGAGAAGAGGGGAGGAGAGAAAAAGGAAGATGTTGGAGGAGGAGGAAGAGATTAGGAAGATATAGGAGGAGAATGAGGAGGTGGAGATGAAGAAAGAGAGAGGGAGAGGAGAAGGAAGAGGAGAGACTAAGGAGATGGAGATGAAGGAGGAGGAAGGATGGAGGAGGAGGAGGAGGAGGAAGAGGAGGCTGACTGAACAAGACCCTGGCTTATTGATCTCCTCCTCACCACCTACCACCACACCACCTCCCAACCCAACCCACCCCAACCAAACCCAACCAAACCCAACCCACCATCGTCTTCTCATCCCATCAACACCACTACCACCACCCAACCTAACCTAACCCAACCTAACCACTTATATCTATAAGACTTCTCTCTCTCTCTCTCTCTCTCTCTCTCTCTCTTCTCTCTCATCAATACTTTCTAACTCTTCTGAAACTTTGCACTTATTCTTCCTTGTGAGAGAGAGAGAGAGAGAGAGAGATAGAGAAAAAAAAAAAGAGAGAGAGAGAGAGAGAGAGAGAGAGAGAGAGAGAGAGAGAGAGAGAGAGGAAGTGGAGGAAGATAGAGGGATAGAGAGGGAGGGAAGAGAGGGGGGAGAGAGAGAGAGAGGGGAGAGGGAGAGAGAGAGAGAGAAGAGAGCAAGGGAAAAAAAAAAAAAAAAAACAGGGAGGAAGGAGGTGGGGTAAGGGGAGTAAGGGAGGGGGGGGGTGGGAGGAAGGAGGTGGGTGGAGGTAAGGAGGAAGGGAGGTGGGGTAGAGAGGGAGGGGGTAGGGGAAGGAAGAGGGTGAGGTAAGGGAAGGAAGGGAAGTGGGGTGAGAACACAATTAAAAAGTAACAGAAGGTAGTTGTGAGCTGTGAGTTAAGACAAGGAGGAGGAGGAGGAAGAGGAGGAGGAGGAGGAGGAGGAGGAGGAGGAGGAGGAGGAAGGAGGAGGAGAGAGGAGGAGGAGGAGAGAGAGGAGGAGGAGGAAGAGGAGGAAGAGGAGGGAGGAGGAGGAAGGAGGAGGAGGAGAGGAAGAAGAAGTGGAGGAGGCCCAACACCATAAAGAGAAGATTATAAAGACTTCAGTTCTCCTCCAGAAGGAAGCAGGACAGAGTAGGGGAGGAAGGGGGGGACAGGAGGGGAAGGGGTCGGGGAGGGGTAAGAGGGTCAGGGAGAGGGGTAAGAGGTCGGGGAGGGCAGGTAGAACTAGGTGAGGAAGGACGGAGAGAAGAGGAAAGGGTAGGGGGAGGAGAGGAGAAGAGGGGAGAAGAGAGGCATTTAAACTTTCAAGACGAGAGACGAAACTAGTGAGAATAATTGAGGGTATAGCCGACCACACCACCACCACCCCACCATAACCTAACCAACCAACCACCACCACCACCACCTCCACCATAACCTAACTTAACCTAACCCCACCACCACCACCTCCACCATAACCTAATCCCAACCTAACCCACCACCACCACCACACCTCCACCATAACCTAACCTAACTCTAACCACCACCACCACCACCTCCACCATAACTAAACCACTTTAACCCACCCTCCACCCACAACCCCAACCCAACCCAACCCACCCCACCACCCTCCACCCCAACCCAACCCCACCACCACCACCCTCCACCCCAACTCCAACCCACCCCAAACCACCACCACCACCCTCCACCAACCCACCACCACCCCAACCTCCACTACAACCTACCCACCAACCCACCACCACCACCCCCACCATAACCCACCCCACCCTAACCCAACACCACCAATCTCCACCATAACCACCCAACCCACCACCACCACCTCCACCATAACCCCAACCACTTATTCTCAACCCACCACCACCACCTCCACCATAACCTAACCTACCCCAAACCACCACCACCACCATAACCCAACCCAACCCTACCCACCACCCCACACCACCACCCCAACCCCCAAACACCACCACCACCTCCACCACATCCCAACCTAACTCAACCCACCACCACCACCACCCTCCACCACCTAACCTAACCCACCCCAC
This sequence comes from Homarus americanus, assembly GCF_018991925.1. Taxonomy (NCBI): domain Eukaryota; kingdom Metazoa; phylum Arthropoda; class Malacostraca; order Decapoda; family Nephropidae; genus Homarus; species Homarus americanus. The sequence continues at coordinate 933,661 of NW_024722701.1, read as the reverse complement.
CCTAAACCACCACCACCACCCTCCACCATAACCCCAACCCACTCCTACCCACCACACCCTAAACCATAAACCCAACCTACCCTAACCCCAACCCCTAACCCACCACCACCTCCACTCTAACTAACCCACCACCACCACCACCTCCACCATAACCCAATCCTACCCTACCCTGACCTCACCACCACCCTCCACCCTAACCTACACCCCACCACCACCACCACCATAACCTAACCTACCTAACCTACCCTAACCCACCACCACCACCCCTCCCACCCATAACCTAACCTAACCTAACCTACCTAACCTACCCCTACCCCACCACCACCCTCCCACCATAACCTAACCTACCCTACCTACCCTACCCTGCCTAACCTACCCCAACCTACCTACCCTAACCTAACCCACACCTCCCATACCCTAACCTACCTACCCCCAACCCACCACCACCACCCTCCCACCATACCCTACCCCCCCTACCCCCACCACCACCTCCCACCCTTAACTAACCTCCCTACCTAACCACCACCACCCACCTCACCATAACCTACCTAACCTAACCTACCCCTAACCTGTGTTATTGTGTGTGTGTGTGTGTGTGTGTGTGTGTGTGTTTCTTCTACCATCCGTAAAAAAACACCATAATTCCAATTCAAAACAATAAAAAGGTAAAAACAAAACAAAAACAAGTGACCTGACCTTTCACCTGTATAAATATCAAATGCTTAAAATGCATAAAATACAGATCCTACGCATATATTTCACCAGTGTCAAACACATCTTACATACAGTTCAAAAATAGGACTATACACACATACCACACACTATAACACACACACTGTATATAGATATGTCATCCTTGGTGTGTGTATTGATGTAGGTGTGGATATCTAAAGCTAGATGTGGTGGTGGGTTGGTAAGTAATTCAATTTCCCCATCTTCTGGTGCCACATTGATTGGGGGCCCACCTCAAGAGCTCTCATTTTCTCGACAACACGCCACCTCAGATAAAGAAACTCACCCACTTATCATTTCCCTCCGTGCTACGAGTCTCTCTCTCTCTCTCTCTCTCTCTCTCTCTCCTCTCTCTCTCTCTCTTCCTACTCCCTCTACCCCCCACCCCCCATTGCTTCCTCAAACCATCCTCCCTCCTTTCCCTCTCCCACAATCCCTCTCATCCCCCTTTCTCCCTCCCCTCCTCCCTCCTTCCCCTCTCCTCCCCCCTCTCCACAATCCTCTCATCCCCCCTTTCTTCCTCACCTCCTCCCTCCTTCCCTCTCATCCCCACTCCCTCACCTCCTCCCTCTCTTCTCTCCCCTGTTTTATCATCTTACTCCCACACGCAATTGGGGACAAATATATTTCCTTGTTATCTCAGAGAGCCATGAGGAGGAGAGAGGAGAGGGAGAGGGAGGAAGGAGGAGAGGGAGAGGAAGGAGGAGGAGAGGAGGAGGATTGCCCATAAATGGACTACAGTTGACCTTCAGAGAGTAAAGGAAACTGTTGGATGAAAGAGACGAAAATGGCCAATAAAGACTTGAAGAAAGGTAGAACAAAATGTGGGGGTAGAGAAAGAGGGAGGAAGAGAGAGGAAGAGGAAGGAAGGAAGGATGTAGATAAAGCAGAGAATGTGAGGGTAATGGAACAATCTAAGAGACTTTTCATATCGAGAATGGCATAAAGGTTCTGGGACTGAGAGAAAGAGCAAAGAGAATGTAGAGTGAGGTCTCTCTCTCTCTCTCTCTCTCTCTCTCTCTCTCTCTCTCTCTCTCTCTCTCTCTCTCTCCTCCCAAAATAAAGTAAAACTCTTGTTACATAAATATATTACAGCAACGTGAACATATTTCTTAATCTTTGTAAAATACTGAAGGAGGACAAGGAGGATACAAAGGTTATCGAAGGGCACACTAAGTTAAACGTGGCAAATATTTTCCGTAGACTTTTACGAATCCCCTCAACACACTTATCGGGACTAGGCATCACCCCCCTTGACCTTACATGGAGTGTGTGTGTGTGTGTGTGTGTGTGTGTTTCTCGTCATCCTTGACCTTGATCCTCTGAGCCCTCACCTCCTGCATTTTCCCGTTCCCATCCTCTGCCAGAGTCAACTTATCATTCAAGTCTCTCTCCCAATACTACACACACACACACACACACACACACACACACACACACACACACACACACACACACACCATCTTAGGGATTAAGGAGGCCAGAGTTTACTGCACAGGAATACAAAACAAAACCTTTTCTCTCACACACACACACACACACACACACACACACACACACACACACACACACACACACACACACACACACACACACACACACACACACAGACCCCCAGAATTTACTACACCTCCTCTTTCTTATTTCTTACTTTTATTTTTTATTTATTTATTTTCATCAAACCTTTTTTCATTTATCATTACTAGACGTAAAGATTAACAGAGAAATAATGATGGAAAAACACGTGAAGATCGACGTAAAAGGGATAAAATTGAGTCCAAATAAACACACTGAAACAAAGAGCATCATTCAAGACAACTAACAGAATCACAAACAACTGAAACAAAAGAGCATCATTAAGACAACTAACAGAATCATAAACAACTGAAACAAAAGAGCATCATTAACACAGCTAACGAAGTCACAAACAACTGAAACAAAAAGCATCGTTAACACAACTAACAGAATCATAAACAACTGAAACAAAGAGCATCATTAGAGACAACTAACGAATCTACAACTGAAACAAAAGAGCATCATTAAGACAACTAACAGAATCATAAACAACTGAAACAAAAGGCATCAGTAGCACAACTAACAGAATCATAAACAACTGAAACAAAAGAGCATCATTAAGACAACAGAATCATAAGTCTAAGATCAACAAACGATAGAAACAAAATAACATCAATAAAGACAAACCAGAATTCCCGGTCGAAGTTTAAGCCCACCCCAATTAGAGTCCCGGTCAGACATACTTAAGGCCCATCTCAGCCACTGCCCGGTCCAGGTGGGTGGGTACACTTCCATTGAAAATTCTGAAGTGTAACGATATCAAACTAAACTCTATGTTGTTAAGTTAAAAATTTTGACCTCTCTCTCTCTCTCTCTCTCTCTCTCTCTCTACTCTCTCTCTCTCTCTCTCTCTCTCTCCTCCTCCTCTCTCTCTCTCCTCCCTCTCTCTCTCTCCTCCCTCTCTCTCTCTCTCCTCCCTCCCCTCTCTCTCTCTCTCTCTCTCTCTCTCCTCTCTCCTCCTCCCTCTCTCTCTCCTCTCTCTCTCTCTCTCTCTCTCTCCTCTCTCCTCCTCTCTCTCTCTCCCCTCCCTCCCTCCTCCCTCTCTCTCTCTCTCTCCTCTCTCTCTCCTCCCTCTCTCTCTCTCCTCCTCTCTCTCTCTCTCTCTCTCTCCTCCCTCTCTCTCTCTCTCTCTCCTCCTCTAATTAACTAAATAATGCATAAATAAATAAATAAAAATGAAACAGACGATAAGAAAATAACAAATAAATCAGTAAATATAATATAACCAAGAAAGTCTTACTCGAGCATGTAATAATAAGTAGCAGAACAAGACCTCTCACTGTCGTAACTCTGGTCATGTGGAAGAAATTACCCCTGACCCCTCCTTGACCCTGACCCTTCCTTGACCCTGACCCCTCCCCTGACCCTGGCCTCCTGAGCTCCACACCACCCCTGCTGCCCTCCACCACACGGCTCTATATCCATCCCCTAACCGTGACCCTCCACCATCCCTGACCCTCCCACCACCCCCGGAAGGAAGTGAAAAACACGCAACATGGCGTGGAAAATAACAAACAAACTCTGATGATATATATATACACACACACAAATTACCACACACAGTACACTACCACCACTACACCACATCACGCCACACTACACCACACCACATCACGCCACACTACTTCACCACACAATATTACAAAATATTATAAAAATCATTGATGAACTTGGGTTCAGAACTTCAATACATATATACAGTCACACAGTTCTACCTTCACTTCAACAAGTCATACCAGCCCCCCTTCCAACACTTCACACCCACTTCAACACTTCACACAGCCCCTTCAACACTTCCAGCAGCCCCAACACTTCAACACACATTTGCTTACTTCTTAACAGCCCCACTTCAACACTTCACACACAGCCCCTTCAACCTTCACACATTACTTCAACACTTCACAGCCCCACCTTCCTTGCCCCCACTTCAACACTTCCACCCTTCAACCTTCTGTTCCTTCAACACTTCCTGACCCCCTTCAACACTTGAACTTCCTTTACCCTTAACACCATTTACTTCAACATTTGCTTCAACACTTCTGACCCCACTTCCTTACATCCACTTCAACACTTCCTATTGCTTCCAACTTCTTCTCTGTACCCCCTTCAACACTTCTTGTACTTCAACGACTTAACCTTCACAGCCCCCTCCTAGAGCCAAAAAGCCCCCAAACAAGGAAGCCTGGGCTTTCCTCTGAATCCCAAGACATTACTCTTAACATAAACTTTTCTCATTAATCACGCCCTCAGCCTCTCGCTCCATCCGACTAGAAGGACGGCAACACACTAAAACTTTCGACCCTCTGTCCCAACACCGTACCCTCCCTCTAACTTCGAAATTGTTTATTTATTTATTTTTTAGGACCAGTATTTCCGATTTTTCTCTCGCTAGAGGACTTCGCTAAATAAATAACATTACAAGTTCTTCCTTCGCTTTATGCTAACCTAACACCCCGTTCTGCGACTGTTAAAACACCAAGTTCTTCCTTCGCCTTACACCCCCGCCTTTACACCTGTTTCCTCTACCTGTGTTTTTGTAATTAGTGTCTTCCCCAATTCTTCTCTTCTCTAGCTCTTCCCTCTTCTCTTCCTCCCACCACTCCTCCCCTCACAGGACCTCTCGCCTCTCCTCTCTAGTCCAAGTCAGCTCAGAATTTCGCTTCCAATTTACCGTCAGTACATTACCCAGGTGCCGACCATTGCCCACCCACCACCCAACCCCACCCACCCCACCCCCCACCACACACAAAGCCCACCCACCCCACCACACCCCGCCCTCACCCCACCACACATGTCCCGAGCATAAAATTCACCTAGTGAGAACTGTCAACCACTTCCTCCTCCTCCCCTCAGTCCTTCCATTCCTTCCTTCCTTCCCTTTCTCCGTTCTGCTGCCTGTTTCCTCCTTCCTCCCGTTCCCCAGTGCCCCATTCCTCCTTCCTTCCCATCGATGCCCTGTTCCTCCTTCCTTCATCCCGTTCCCCAGTCCTGTTCCTCCCTTCCTTCCTCCGTTCCCAGTGCGCTGTTCCTTCCTTCCTTCCTCCATTCCCCAGTGCCCTGTTCCCTCCTTCCCTTCCTCCCGTTCCCAGCCTGTTCTTCCTTCCTTCCTCCCGTTCCCAGTGCCCTGTTTCCTCCTTCCCTTCCCCCCGTTCACAGTGCCTGTTCCTCCTTCCCTCCCGTTCCCAGTCCCCTGTTCCTCCTTCCTTCCTCCCCGTTCCCAGTGCCCTGTTCCCTTCTTCCTTCCCCCGTTCCACAGTGCCCTGTTTCCTCTTCCTTCCTCCCGTTCCCAGTCCCCTGTTCCCTCCTTCCTTCCTCCCGTTCCCAGTGCCCTGTTTCCTTCCTTCCTTCCTCCCGTTCCCCAGTGCCTGTTCCTCCTTCCTTCCTCCTGTTCCCAAGTGCCCTGTTCCTCCTTCCTTCCTCCCGTTCCCAGTACCCTGTTCCCTCCTTCCTTCCTCCCGTTCCCAGTGCCCTGTTCCTTCCTTCCTTCCTCCCGTTCCAGTACCCTGTTCCTCCTTCCTTCCTCCCCGTTCCCAGTGCCCGTTCCTCCTTCCTTCCTCCCGTTCCCAGTGCCCCGTTCCCCTCCTTCCTTCCTCTCCGTTCCCAGTGCCCTGTTCCTCCTTCCTTCCTCCTGTTCCCAGTGCCCCGTTCCTCCTTCCTTCCCGTTCCCAGTACCCGTTCCTCCTTCCTTCCTCCCGTTCCCAGTGCCTGTTCCTTCCTTCCCTTCCTCCCGTTCCCAGTGCCCTGTTCCTCCTTCCTTTCCTCCCATTTCAGTGCCCTGTTCCTCCCTTCCTTCCTCCGTTCCCAGTGCCCTGTTCCTTCCTTCCTTCCTCCCGTTCCCAGTGCATTCCTCCTTCCTTCCTCCCGTTCCCCAGTGCCCCGTTCCTCCTTCCTTCCTCCGTTCCTCTTCCTTCCTCTCATTTTCCCCGTTCCTCCCTTCCCTTCTCCGTTCCCAGTGCCCTGTTCCCTCCTTCCTTCCTCCGTTCCCAGTGCCCGTTCCTCCTTCCTTCCTCCGTTCCCAGTGCCCTGTTCCTTCCTTCCTTCTCCAATTCCCCGGTACCCTGTTCCTCCTTCCTTCCTCCCGTTCCCAGTACCCTGTTCCCTCCTTCCTTCCTCCCGTTCCCAGTGCCTGTTCTTCCTTCCTTCCTCTCCGTTCCCAGTGCCCGTTCCTCCTTTTCCTCCCGTTCCCAGTGCCCCGTTCCCTCCTTCCTTCCTCCCGTTTCCCAGTACCCTGTTCCTTCCTTCCTTCATCCCGTTCCCAGTACCCTGTTCCCTCCTTCCTTCCTCCCGTTCCCAGTCCTGTTCTCCTTCCTTCCTCTCCCGTTCCCAGTGCCCTGTTCCCTCCTTCCTTCCTCTCCTTCCATGCCCTTTCCTCCTTCCTTCCTCCCGTTCCCAGTGCCCCGTTCCTCCTTCCTTCCTCCGTTCCCAGTGCCCCATTCCCTCCTTCCTTCCTCCGTTCCCAGTGCCTGTTCCTTCCTTCCTTCCTCCCATTCCCAGTGCCTGTTCCTCCTTCCTTCCCGTTCCAGTGCCCCGTTCCTCCTTCCTTCCTCCCGTTCCCAGTGCCCGTTCCTCCTTCCTTCCTCGTTCTAGTGCCCCATTCCCTCCTTCCTTCCTCTCCGTTCCCAGTGCCCCGTTCCCTCCTTCCTTCCTCCCGTTCCCAGTGCCCCGTTCCTCCTTTTCCTCCCGTTCCCAGTTGCCCGTTCCTCCTTCCTTCCTCCCGTTCCCAGTGCCCCGTTCACCTTCCTTCCTCCCGTTCCCAGTGCCTGTTCCTCCTTCCTTCCTCCCGTTCCCAGTCCCCGTTCCTCCTTCCTTCCTCTCCGTTCCCAGTGCCCGTTCCTCTTCCTTCCTCCGTTCCCAGTGCCCCATTCCCCGCCTTCCTTCCTCCCTTCCCCAGTGCCCGTTCCTCCTTCCTTCCTCCATTCCCAGTGCCCCGTTCCTCTTCCTTCTCCCGTTCCCAGTGCCCCTTTCCTCCTTCCTTCCTCCCGTTCCCCATGCCCCCACTTCCTCCTTCCTTCCCCGTTCCCAGTGCCCCGTTCACCTTCCTTCCTCCAGTTCCCAGTGCCCGTTCCTCCTTCCTTCCCCGTTCCCAATGCGTTCCCTTCCTTCCTCCTCCCGTTCCCAGTGCCCTGTTCCCTCCTTCCTTCCCCCCGTTCCCAGTGCCCCGTTCCGCCTTCCTTCCTCCCGTTCCCAGTGCCCCGTTCCCTTCCTTCCTCCCGTTCCCTGTGCCCGTTCCTCCTTCCTTCCCCCGTTCCCAGTGCCCCGTTCCCCTTCCCTCCCGTTCCCAGTGCCCCGTTCCTCCTTCCTTCCTCCCGTTCCCAGTGCCCCGTTTCCTCCTTCCTTCCTCCCGTTCCCAGTGCCCCTGTTCCCTCCTTCCTTCCTCCCGTTCCCAGTGCCCTGTTCCTCCTTCCTTCCTCCCGTTTCCCAGTGCCCCGTTCCTCCTTTCCTTCCTCCCGTTCCCAGTGCCCTGTTCCCTCCTTCACCCGTTTCACTTCTCCCTCCTGCTGCTCCTACGCCTTCCTCCCTGCCTACTCCCATCCTCCGTCCCCTACTCCCTCCTCTCGCTCCCTGCAAGATTGGCAAGATGGACAAGATGGGCAAGGCGGGCAAGACAAACAAGATGGGCAATATGGGCAAGACGGGCAAGATAGGCAAGTACGCCCTAACAAGACGGAACTAACTTCTATCAACTACTACCAAACTTCTTTTTCACTTTCATGTAAATCAGATTTTTTATTGCAGGTATGAGGGTTGGTGGAGGTGGAGGGTGAAATGGTGGAGGAGGTTGAGGGGTGAGGTGTGGTGGAGGTGAGGTGGAGGTGGGGAGGTGGTGAGGTGGAGGTGAGGTGAAAGTGAGGTGAGGTGAGGTGAGGTTGGTGAGGTGAGGTGGAGGTGAGGTGGAGGTGAGGTGAGGTGGTGGTGGTGGAGGTGAGGTGGAGGTGAGGTGAAGGTGAGGTGGAGGTGAGGTGGTGAGGTGGAGGTGGTGGAGGTTGGTGGTGAGGTGGAGGTGAGGTGAGGTGGTGAGGTGAGGGTGGAGGTGAGGTGGAGGTGAGGTGGAGGTGAGGTGGAGGTGAGGTGGAAGGTGAGGTGGAGGTGAGGTGGAGGTGAGGTGGAGGTGAGGTGAAGGGTGGTGAGGTGAGGGGTGGAGGCAGATGGCTACTATTACTGTAATAACAACAACACCGTCTACCACAACACCGTCCTACCACAGCACCGCCTACACAACACCGTCTACCTGCACCGTCTACCACAACACCGTCTACCACCCGTCTACCACACCGTCTACCACGCACAGTCTACCACAACACACGTCTACCACAACACCGTCTACCACAACACTAGTCTACAACACCGTCTACCACAACACCGTCTACCACAACACCGTCTACCACAACACCGTCTACCACAACACCGTCTACCACACCACAACTACCACAACACCACTCTACCACAACACCGTCTACCACAACACCGTCTACCACAACACCGCCTACACAACACCGCCTACCACAACACCGCCTACCACAACACCGCCTACCACAACACCGCCTACACAACACCGTCTACCACAACAAGACCATCCACACAGTAAAGAAACTCTCCAAGAACCCCAATAAAGAGAGAGATAAAAGGAATAAGACAATAATAAAGGTAGAGGGGATAAGGGGAACTGAACAATAACAGTGATAAAGCGAAGGAAGGACAAGAGAAGAAAGGAAGTGAGGAAATGTGGTAAAAATGAAGGAAAATAGAAAAAATGGAAAATTATAAGACAGAAACACACACACACACACACACACACACACACACACACACACACACACACACACACACACACACAAAAAAAAACCAAATCCAACCTAATCCAATCCATCACACACAAAAGAATCCAATTTGGTCAGCTGGGAAAAGTGGATTGGTAACGTCAATAAAAAAAAAGTATATTCCATTCTTCTACTCAATCAAATCTGCCTCACCCCATCAATCATATGTAGACCGATTGACGTGTGTGTGTGTGTGTGTGTGTGTGCGATAATTGTCGAGATATGGCTGAGGTTGATGTCTGGTAAGGATGATAAAGGAGGGTGAAGGTGAAAGAGGGTGAAAGGGAGAGAAAGGAGGGAGAAAGGGGGAGAGTTATAATGTGATCTTGGTCCCTCAGGGTTTGGTTATTAAGTCATCTCTCTCTCTCTCTCTCTCTCTCTCTCTCTCTCTGACTTACTGGACGGCGTGTTCATACCGGGGCATAACGTCTTCAGCTGGGGAACTCACCTGCAACAAGAAAAACAATAACAATCAGACAAATGAATACATATATAGCACCTTATACATACATACATACATACATACATACATACATACATACATACATACATACATACAATAACTCACTAGTTCACACGCAGAGGTCCATAAAGTTTCCTATCTGTTGTGGAGAAAGGACGGTGGAAAATTAACCCTCACACAGCTCCACGTGGACCAAACAGACCCCAGACCAACTCAACAGACCCTAGGCCAACTCAACAGACCCCAGACCAACTCAACAGACCCCAGACCAACTCAACAGACCCCAGACCAACTCAACAGACCCAGACCAACTCAACAGACCCTAGACCAACTCAACAGACCCTAGACCAACTCAACAGACCCCAGACCAACTCAACAGACCCCAGACCAACTCAACAGACCCCAGACCAACTCAACAGACCCTAGGCCAACTCAGCAGACCCCAGACCAACTCAACAGACCTAGACCAACTCAACAGACCCCAGACCAACCTCAACAGACCCCAGACCAACTCAACAGACCCCAGACCAACTCAACAGACCCTAGACCAACTCAACAGACTGAACCAACTCAACAGACCCTGACCAACTCAACAGACCCCAGACCAACTCGCTTAGACCCTAGACCAACTCCACAGACCTAGACCAACCCACAGAGGTGGGTGTGTGTGTGTGTGTGTGTGTGTGTGTGTGTGTCGAATCACCGCTGACGCTGGCAGGTGAAGAAGAGATTAGTGACAGGTGGGAACAAGGTTTATAATCCTCCCTCCCCCCCTCCCTCCCCCCTCCCCCCCTTCCTCCAGGCACAGATATCCCATCTCTCCACGATTGATCGTGCCCCACCTCCCTCCTCTTCCCCCCTCCTCTTCCTCCCCTTTTCCCCCCTGTTTTCCCCTCTCCTCTCCCTCCTCCTCCTCTCTCTTATCTGTTCCTCTCCCTCTCCTGCCTGCATTCCCCCCTCTCCCCCCCACTCTGCAGCGCCACCTCTCAACCGGATTATCTGGCCATTCACGCGTTCTCACGGATCCCAATTCGTTTAAATCACTTCTCAGATTCCAAATATATTTTTTTCGTCGACTTTCGTATTATTATTATTATTATTATTATTATTATTATTATTATTATTATTATTGTTATTATTATTGAATCCTTAGGCCTAATGCTGTAAAGGATCGTTTATAAAGTTTCTATATACAAAAAAAAAGCTCATTACCACCTATCTACCACGCCATAACCACGAAGCCGCAGGAAAATATCTCTCCCCAATAACAACATGAAAGAAGCTTGTTTTAAAAGTGAAGAAGGTGGGATAAAATGCTTCAAAAACGAGAGCTTCGGTAAAAAGATTTTCCCAAGAGGGGCAAAATGAAAGAAGAAGAAGAAGAAGAAGAAGAAGAAGAAGAAGAAGAAAAAGAGGAAAAAAGAAAAGAAGAAAAAGAAGAAGAAAGAAGAAGAAGAAATAGCACGTTAGAATTCCGGAGATGATATCTTCAAAGACAAGTTCGGCTGTGAAGTGAGGGTGAGATATTCTTTAAGAACACACACACACCACGAATTAGAGATACAATCTGTCACACACTCGTAAAAATCTCTCACTTTCTCCTCATACCCAACCTTACCCCCCTCATACCCAACCCTACCCCCCTCATACCCAACCCTACCCCCTCATTACCCCCACCCAACCCCCTTACCCAACCTTACCCCCTCATACCCAACCTACCCCCCCTCATACCCAACCCCCCCCTCACACCCCCCTCATCCCAACCCCCCCCCCCCCCCCCCACCTACCCCTCATACCCAACCCCTACCCCCTCATACCCAACCCTACCCCCATACCCAACCCTACCCCCTCATACCCAGCCCTACCCCCCTCATACCCAACCCTACCCCCTCATGCCCAGCCCCCCCCCCATACCCAACCTTACCCCCTCATACCCAACCCCTACCCCTCATACCCCAACCCTACCCCCCCATACCCAACCTTACCCCCCACCCAACCTACCCCCCTCTCCCACCCCCCACCCCCCTCATACCCAACCCCACGACTTACACACTCAGGTAAACACACAGTAAGTCTTTCCACGTATGAGCACAACACGAGAAACGTAGTCAATTTTTTCCTCCTAACTCTTCCTTCTTCCCTATTTTTCCCCTTTCCTTATTCTCCCTTTCTCTTCCACCCTTCCTTCTTCTTTCGTCTTTCTCCTTCACTATCTCCAGGACCTCTTCCTTCTCCCATCTTTCATTCCTCACTCTATCCTCCCTTTCTCTCCTTCATAGCTTTCTTTCCTCCTCTCTCCTACCTCCTCCTTTCTTCATTTCCCCCTCCCCCTCCTCCTCAGTCGTTCTTTCCTCCCCTTTCATTCCTCACCCTCTCCTGAACCTCCGTGGGGCGGCACTAGACAAGAGCCGTGGGGGGCCTCAGGTGGGGGACCCTCAGGTGGGGGGGCCCCATGTGGGGGGCCCTCAGGTGAGGGCCCCACGTTGGGCCTCCAGGTGGGGGCCTAAGGTTGGGGGCCTCAGGTGGGGGGTCTCAGGTTGGGGGCCTCAGGTGAAGCAATTACTTGAGCTGCAGGACAAAGGTATGTAGTGTGGCGAGGAGCTTGCTCAGCCTCCCTCCAAATATGCGCAATTCAAGACCCTCCTCCCCACCCTCCTACCCTCCTCCATCCCCACCCCCCCTCCCTCCTTCCCCGCCCCCCTCCCTCCTCCCCAACCCCCCTCCCCGCCCCCAATCCCCATTGGAGGAAGGGCTGGGGGAGGGGGAGGAAGGAGGTGGAGTGGGGCTTGGAGGGATGGAGGGAGGGAGCAAGGGAGGGAAGGAGTAAGGAGAGAAGGAGGAAGAGAAGGAAGAAATAAACTCGGGTAGATAAGAGTAGTCGATGGTGTAAGCTCGTGAAGCTTTAGTGAGACAAAGGAGAGGGAGTAAGACAGCCACAGACATGGCCCACAGACACGGCCCACAGACACAGCCCACAGACCGGCCCACAGACACGGCCTGACACGGCCCTAGACACGGCCAGACACGGCCACAGACACAGCCCACAGACACGGCCCACAGACACGGCCCACAGACACAGCCCAGACACGGCCCCACAGACCGGCCCACAGACACGGCCCACAGACACAGCCTACAGACACGGCCTACAGACACGGCCTACAGACACAGCCCACAGACACAGCCCACAGACCCCTTACCCCACAGCCCACAGACTGGCCACAGACACAGCCCACAGACACAGACCACAGCCCCACAGACACAGCCCCACAGTCACAGCCCACAGACACAGACCACAGCCCACAGACACAGCCCCACAGACACAGCCCACAGACACAGCCCACAGTCACAGCCCACAGACCACAGCCCACAGACACAGCCCACAGACACAGCCCACAGAATACAGACCCACACTCCCTCCTTCCTGAGGACAAGACAAACAATTTAATATCCATGCGTCACACACCTCTCTCTCTCTCTCTCTCTCTCTCTCTCTCTCTCTCTCTCTCTCTCTCTCTCTCTCTCTCTCTCTCTCTCCTTATTTTTCCTCCACGTAAAACACACACGACCCGGGACCTGTTGTTGTGGTTCTTCATATAACGCCATAATACATTGTTTATTAAGGTTAGGTTAGGGTTGGGTAATGGTGCACCGCTCTAGCCTAACCTATCCTACCCTAACCTATCCTATCCTAACCTATCCTATCCTAACCTATCCTACCCTAACCTATCCTATCCTAACCTATCCTAACCTCAACCTAACCTAACCTATCCTATCCTAACCTAACCTATCCTAACCTATCTATCCTAACCTAACCTAACCTAACCTCTCCCAACCTCTCCTAACTAACCTATCCTAACCTAACCAATCTAACCTATCCTACCTAACCCATCCTAACCCTAACCCTAACCTAACCTAACCTAACCTATCCTATCCCATCCTATCCTAACCTAACCTAACCTACCCTATCCTAACCTAACCTAACCCTAACCTAACCTAACCCTAACCTCTAACCTAACCTATCCTCTCCTATCCTATCCTATCCTATCCTAACCTAACTAGGGCATCATGATAGTGACTCAGGTGTATATATAAAAGAGACCTGATACTTTCGGCTTACTCTGAGAACTTTCTCCAGGTGAGTAAGGTGGTCACAGGTACACACAGTAATTAACAACACGGTGGTCGCTATCAGACAAAACAAACAAACAAACCCGATAAATACAGTATAACCGATATGTTTTGATTTTGGGTGAAGCAAGAAGTAAAACACGATCCGGGGATGAGGTGAGGAGAGGTGAGGAGAGGTGAGGAGAGGTGAGGTGAGGAGAGAGGATAAGGATAGCAACAACAGCTGACGTTCATTGATTCTCCGCATCAGTCTACGTTGCTATGGTTGCACGGTGTGTGTGTGTGTGTGTGTGTGGTCAAGGGTGCTCAAGAACTATAGACTGGCAGCTTCAACAAACAGTGAGGAACGTGCTGGTGGTCTTCCTCGCTGGATCACACACACACACACACACACACACACACACACACACACACACACACACACACACACACACACACACACACACCACACACACACACGTACGTTAGATTAGATTGCTAGATGGTGGGGAGAGGGATGGGAAGGAGGGAGAGGAAGAGGGGTCTGAATGAAGAATGGGAAGGAAAGAGGGGAGGGAAAGAGGGGAGGGAAAGAGGGGAGGGAAAGAGGGGAGGGAGGGGAGGGAAGAGGGAGAGGAAAGAAGGGAGGTGGGGAAGGTCACAGGTGTCAAGTCGGACTCAAAAATTATGCCCTCTTGTCAGCCACCAAACCCCAGAGGTGATTTTTTATTCAAACACAGTCGACCTATACGTGTGTACCCCTGAGGCAGCATCCACCTCGCAAACACAGACAGACAGACAGGCAGAGAGACAGACAGAGACAGACAGACAGACAGACAGGCAGAGACAGACAGAGAGACAGACAGACATAGTTCCAGAAGTAGCATCCCTCCCCGCCTTGATAAACGAAACGTGCCCAAATTTTTTTCATTCACCTCCCCACTGTACCCTCCCTCCACCTCCACTGTACCCTCCCTCCACCTCCCACTGTACCCCCTCCACCTCCCACTGTACCTCCCTCCACCCTCCCACTGTACCCTCCCTCCACCTCCCACTGTACCTCCCTCCACCTCCCACTGTACCCTCCCTCCACCTCCCACTGTACCCTCCCTCCACCTCCCACTGTACCTCCCTCCACCTCCCACTGTACCTCCTCCACCTCCCACTCACCTCCTCCACCACCCACTGTACCTCCTCCACCTCCACTGTACCTCCCTCCACCTCCCACTGTCCCTCCCTCCACCTCCCACTGTACCCTCCCTCCACCTCCCACTGTACCCTCCCTCCACCTCCCCACTGTACCCCTCCACCTCACACTGCACCCTCCACCCCACACTGTACCCCTCCCTCCACCTCCCACTGTACCTCCTCCACCTCACACTGTACCCTCCTCCACCCCACACTGTACCTCCTCCACCTCCCACTGTACCTCCTCCACTCCCACTGTACCTCCCTCCACCTCCCACTGTACCCTCCCTCCACCTCACACTGTACCTCCTCCACCTCCCACTGTACCTCCCTCCACCTCACACTGTACCTCCTCCACCTCCCACTGCACCTCCTCCACCTCCCACTGTACCTCCTCCACCTCCCCTGTACCTCCTCCACCTCACACTGTACCCTCCCTCCACCTCCCACTGTACCCTCCCTCCACCTCCCACTGTACCTCCTCCACCTCCCACTGTACCCTCCCTCCACCTCACGTCTCCCAGACTGGTCTTCTCACGGCATTTTATAATCTCACCACGAACCCATCTAAATTACGTCCCATCGGCTGCATTTTTACACACCGCTTCATGTTAGGTCAAGCACCCACGTACCTCGAAACATAAAAGATATATGTAAATCACTTTTAGTGGGGTAAAGTTAGGTCATTGTACCTGCACGTAACTACACAAACTTTGGATTAAATGAAGGTTAGCTGTCCCTCCCGCAGCTACCAAACAGGGAGGTTCTGGGAAGGTATTGGAAGCATAATGTGTTGGTAGACCCTGCTGCCATATGTGACCAAGACCCAGGTTGATGATCTCACTTTATGCCTCTATATGGGGAGGTGATCTAAGCCTGGGTAGACTAATCCCCGAAAAAAACATTATATTTTTACTCTTCCTGGGATATATTGTTATTATATAGCCATAACACACACACACACACACACACACACACACACACACACAACACAGAGGGAAGCTGCCTTTAATGTTTTGTGACAAGTAGCATCAGTTCTCACCTCCCGCCCCCCCGTTGCTCCTCCTCCTCTACCACCACCACCACCACCACCCACCACCACCACCACCACCATCTACTACCACCACCACCACCACCACCACCACACCACCACCACCATCACCACCACCACCACCCACCACCACCACCACCACCACACCACCACCCACCACCGCCACCACCACCACCATCCACCACCCAATACCACCACCCACCACCACCACCACCATCCACCACCACCACCACCATCCCACCACCACCACCACCACCACCACCACCACCACCACCACCACCACCACCACCACCACCACACCACCACCACCACCACCACCACCACCACCACCACCACCCACCACCACCACCACCATCACCACCACCACCACCCACCACCCACCCACCACCACCACCACCACACTACACTACCACCACCACCACCCACTACCACCACCACCACCACCACCATCACACCACCACCACCATCACCCCCACCACCATCACCTCCCTCCCTCCAACACACCCTCATCAACCTACTTCCGTAGGGGAGACAGTCTATTAGGGAGACAGTCTATTAGGGAGACAGTCTATTAGGGAGACAGTCTATAGGGGAGACAGTCTATTAGGGAGACAGTCTTATTAGGGGTGAAGGAAGTTAGGACGATAAGGGTGATAACTAACTGATATTCCGCTAACTAACACCACTATTGTCTCCCCAGTTCCAGGATCGTAGTTGTGATATCGTAACGCCGTCGTCCGCTAGATGAGACCAAACGATAAATGATATCCGATAGGTCGATAGACTTAGTGTGTGTGTGTGTGTGTGTGTGTGTGTGTGTGTGTGTGTGTGTGTGTGTGTGTGTGTGTGTGTGTGTGTGTGTGTGTGTGTGTGTGTGTGTGTGTGTGTGTGTGTCTGTGTGTGTGTGTGTGTGTGTGTGTGTGTGTGTGTGTGTCTGTGTGTGTGTGTGTCTGTGTGTGTGTGTGTGTGTGTGTGTGTGTGTGTGTGTGTGTGTGTGTGTGTGTGTGTGTGTGTGTGTGTGTGTCTGTGTGTGTGTGTGTGTGTGTGTGTGTCTGTGTGTGTGTGTCTGTGTGTGTGTGTCTGTCTGTCTGTCTGTGTGTGTGTGTGTGCGTGTGTGTGTGTGTCTGTGTATCTGTCTGTGTCTGTCTGTGTGTGTGTGTGTGCGTGTGTGTGTGTGTGTGTGTGTGTGTCTGTGTCTGTGTGTGTGCTGTGTCTGTGTGTGTGTGTGTGTGTGTGTGTGTGTGTGTGTGTGTGTGTGTGTGTGTGTGTGTGTGTGTCTGTGTGTGTGTGTGTGTGTGTCTGTGTGTGTGTGTCTGTGTGTGTGTGTGTGTCTGTGTGTGTGTGTGTGTGTGTCTGTGTGTGTGTGTGTGTCTGTGTGTGTGTGTGTGTGTGTCTGTGTGTGTGTGTATATCTGAGAAACACACACACACACTAACCTCAGCTACTCCGTCATCAACACTCCAGGCTGCTCCCACCCCTCACCAGTCAAGAAGGCTGAGACGTGAGGGAGGAGGAGACGAGAGAAACAGAGAGATCCAGATGGCATTAACCCCTTGAGTAATGGCATTAACCCCTTGAGTACGATGGCATTAACCCTTTGAGTACTATGACATTAACCCTTGAGTACGATGACATTAACCCTTGAGTACGATGACATTAACCCTTGAGTACGATGACATTAACCCTTTGAGTACGATGACATTAACCCTGAGTACCATGACATTAACCCTTTAGTATGATGATTAACCCCTGAGTGGTGACATTAACCCTTGAGTACGATGACATTAACCCTTGAGTACTATGACATTAACCCCTTGAGTACTATGACATTAACCCCTTGAGTACGATGGCATTAACCCCTTGAGTACGATGGCATTAACCCTTCAGTACTATGACATTAACCCCTGAGTCCTTGACATTAACCCCTTGAGTACTATGGCATTAACCCCTTGAGTACTGTCATGGTACTCAAGGTGTTAAAGCTACCATAAGAGACGGCGTTTTAACATTGGAGAAATAAGGTCTTGTAGGATTCACAGCTGTTCACATGAAAACCTCCTGGGCATTATTATTCGAGTGTTCTTATTGGTCGGGTGGTGAGCGGTAGGTGGAAGGAAAGCGTTCTTATTGGTTGGTTGGTGAGCGATAGGTGGGGCAAAAGAAGGGACGTGTGTAATGCCGGTGTAATGTTATTTGAAGGAATAACAGCTGTGGAGGCTCATCCGTCTTGGTATTTATAACGTGTGTGTGTCTGTGTGTGTGTGTGTGTGTGTGTGTGTAACAATACGTACACACACATACATAAGGGTTAATACATCCATACATTCAGTCCATTACACTGTGTTACTTTATATCATTCATAAATCACCTTAATCCAATACACGGGAAGGACCCATTCACCTCTATAACGTGCTAAAGCCTTCATAATAAACTAACTTAACTAACATAACAAACTAACATAACTAACATAACAAACTATATATTTTTATTCATTTACCTATGCAAAGTTATGTTGATTATGCAAAGTTGATTTTGTAAAATTGTTGAGCAAAGTTGATTATAAAGTTGATTACAAAGTTGAATATGCAAAATTATGTTGATTATGCAAAGTTGATTATGCAAAATTATGTTGAATATGCAAAGTTATGTTGAATATGCAAAGTTATGTTGATTATGCAAAGTTATGTTGATTTTGCAAAGTTGATTATGTTAAGTTATGTTGATTATGCAAAGTTATGTTGATTATGCAGTTGTTGATTATGCAAAGTTATGTTGATTATGCAAAGTTGATTTTGCAAAATTATGTTGATTTTGCAAAGTTGATTATGTTAACTTATGTTGATTATGCAAGTTATGTTGATTATGCAAAGTTAAGTTGATTATGCAAAGTTATGTTGATTATGCAAAGTTGTTTATGTAAAGCTATGTTGATTATGCAAAGTTGATTACAGTTGATTATGCAAAGTTGATTATGCAAAATTATGTTGATTATGCAAAGTTGATTATGCAAAGTTATGTCGATTTAAACATTATGTCTTGTACAATATCATCTTTATTCACTTCCTTCACTGAGACAGAACCAAGACTGAGAGAGGATAGTGAGACAGATCCTTCTCATTTATGTCTCACCTGTCTAATATTTCCCCTACCTGGTGAGACAGATCCTTCTCATTTATGTCTCACCTGTCTAATATTTCCCTACCTGGTGAGACAGATCCTTCTCATTTATGTCTCACCTGTCTAATATGTCTCTACCTGGTGAGACAGATCCTCCTCATTTATGTCTCACCTGTCTAATATTCTCACCTGGTGAGACAGATCTCTCATTTATGTCTCACCTGTCTAATATTTCCTACCTGGTGAGACAGATCCTTCTCATTTATGTCTCACCTGTCTAATATGTCTCCTACCTGGTGAGACAGATCCTTCTCATTTATGTCTCACCTGTCTAATATGTCTCCTACCTGTTGAGACAGATCCTCTCATTTATGTCTCACCTGTCTAATATTTCTCCTACCTGGTGAGACAGATCCTTTCATGTATGTCTCACCTGTCTAATATGTTCCTACCTGGTGAGACAGATCCTTCTCATTTATGTCTCACCTGTCTAATATTTCCCCTACCTGGTGAGACAGATCCTTTCATTTATAGTCTCACCTGTCTATTTCCCTACCTGGGAGACAGATCCTTCTCATTATGTCTCACCTGTCTAATATGTTCTCCCTACCTGCAGAGACAGATCCTTCTCATTTATGTCTCACCTGTCTAATATTTCTCCTACCTGGTGAGACAGATCCTTCATTTATGTCTCACCTGTCTAATATTTCCCCTACCTGGTGAGACAGATCCTTCTCATTTATGTCTCACCTGTCTAATATTTTCCACCTGGTGAGACAGATCCTTCTCATTATGTCTCACCTGTCTAATATTTCTCCAACCTGGTGAGACAGATCCTCTCATTTATGTCTCACCTGTCTAATATTTTCCCACCATGACCCCATTTATGTCTCACCTGTCTAATATTTCTCCTACCTGGTGACAGATCCTTCTATTTATGTCTCACCTGTCTATTTCCCCTACCTGGTGAGACAGATCCTTCTCATTTATGTCTCACCTGTCTAATATTTCTCCCTACCTGTGAGACAGATCCTTCATTTATGTCTCACCTGTCTAATATTTCTCCTACCTGGTGAGACAGATCCTTCTCATTTATGTCTCATTCCTGTCTAATATTTCTCCTACCTGTGAGACAGATCCTCTCATTTATGTCTCACCTGTCTAATATTTCTCCTACCTGGTGAGACAGATCCTCATTTATGTCTCACCTGTCTAATATTCTCCTACCTGTTGAGACAGATCCTTCATTTATGTCTCAACCTGTCAATATTTCTCCTACCTGGTGAGACATACAAGAAGTTCGTCTCTGTTTACTAGTAAGAAATTTGTCTCACATCTGAGTACCAAAGAGACTCTACCACCTCAAGAGACTCTCCTCACCCTCAAGAGACTCTCCTCACTTCAAGAGACTCCTCCTCACTTCCAAGAGACTCTCCTCACCTCAAGAGACTCTCCTCACTTCAAGAGACTCCCACCTCACCTCAAGAGACTCTCCTCACTTCAAGAGACTCTCTCACCTCAAGAGACCTCCCTCACTTCAAGAGACTCTCTCACTTCAAGAGACTCTCCTCACTTCAAGAGACTCTCTCACTTCAAGAGACTCTCCCTCACTTCAAGAGACTCTCCCTCACCTCAAGAGACTTCCCTCACTTCAATGGGTCATATTCTCCTCAGTCAAATGGTGATTATTTTTATATTACCTAACCCAAACCCCAATTTCACCTAACCCAACCTCACCAAACCAACCTGACCAAACCTAACCCAACCAAACCTAACCTAACCAAATCTAACCTAACCTGACCAAACCTAACCTAACCTGACCAAACCTAACCTAACCTAACCTGACCAAACCTAACCTAACCCAACCTAACCTAACCTAACTAAACTCAACCTAACCAAAACCTAACCTAACCATAGTGATAAAACATTCAGCATATAGGTAAAATAAACCTTAGGAGCTATTACATTAAGGACGACTAATAACAATCATTTATCACTTAACACATGCTGCTCAGGCACAGATGATGGGCAATGTGTGTGTGTGTGTGTGTGTGTGTGTGTGTGTGTGTGTGTGTGTGTGTGTGTGTGTGTGTGTGTGTGTGTGTGTGTGTGTGTGTGTGTGTGTGTGTGTGTGTGTGTGTGTGTGTGTGTGTGTGTGTGTGTGTGTGTGTGTGTGTGTGTGTGTGTGTGTGTGTGTGTGTGTGTGTGTGTGTGTGTGTGTGTGTGTGTGTGTGTGTGTGTGTGTGTGTGTGTGTGTGTGTGTGTGTGTGTGTGTGTGTGTGTGTGTGTGTGTTGTGTGTGTGTGTGTGTGGTGTGTGTGTGTGTGTGTGTGTGTGTGTGTGTGTGTGTGTGTGTGGTGTGTGTGTGTGGGGTGTGTGTGTGTGTGTGTGTGTGTGTGTGTGTGTGTGTGTGTGTGTGTGTGTGTGTGTGTGGTGTGTGTGTGTGTGTGTCAGTATACCTGTCAGTGCTATTCTACCTTGTCTGGTACATAGGTGGTTGGTGGCCTTGATGTGTTAACACGTGTGAACTTAACATGGTTGTGTATCTGCTAAACAGGCTTGGGTGCAGGGCCCTCCACGGTGGGTGCATTTATCATCAGCCTATTGTGTTACACGTGCGGGGTCAAGCAACATCTATGAAGGTGCACAGCTGACACAGGTATAAGCAATAATAATAAAACAATCTTTAAACAATGCTAAGTCTGTTTCCTCGACACTAATAAGGTAGTAACACACAACGAACAATAGGGGCAGTTTCATAAAGGACTATAGTAGTCCCATGCACTGGAAAAGTGGGTTCAATAACGTCTTGCAAGAACACCATTAAAAATATTATGATGATCATAAAAGAGCTCAAAGGTGAATTGTTGGCGTCACAGCCAGGTATGACGGTGCTTAATATAGTCTATGGCGTCTACCTCAAGCCTCGACACTCTCCTTATACTATACTGGGGCGGGGCCTGCGTGTCAACAAACAATGGCGGGGACGGTGGTGACCCTCATGTGTCTACTGTGTAGCCGCTAAACCAGAGCAAAGAGAAGAAATAAGATGAGCGAAGGGTTACCTGAGAGGCAGGGGAGCACAGCGGCTGAGTCACGCCCACCGCACCGCAGGCGGCCGCCTGTGGCCATCACGCTTCCTGACGCCCACGAGGTGAGAGGAGCGCACAGGGGGTGGTAGTGGTGGTGGGTGGGGTTGGTGCAGGGGACCTCACTACCTTGGCTGATACATGAACGCTAGGGAGGAGGGGGGAGCACGTCATCATCTATAATGTAGGCAACACAATCCTGCCCTAACACCAACACTACATCCTGCCCTACACTACACCCAAACATCCTGCCCTACACAACACCCAAACATCCTGCCCTACACTACACTCAAACATCCTGCCCTACACTACACCCAAACATCCTGCCCTACACACCCCAAACATCCTGCCCTCACACAACACCCAAACATCCTGCCCTACACCACTCAAACATCCTGCCCTACACAACACCCAAACATCCTGCCCCACACTACACTCAAACATCCTGCCCCACACAACACCCAAACATCCTGCCCACACTACACCCAAACATCCTGCCCTACAACACCAAACGTCCTGCCCTACACAACACCCAAACGTCCTGCCCCACACTACACCCAAACATCCTGCCACTACACCCAAACATCCTGCCCTACACAACACCCAAACACCCTGCCCCACACAACACTCAAACATCCTGCCCTACACTACACCTCAAACATCCTGCCCTACACAACACCCAAACATCCTGCCCTACACAACACCCAAACATCCTGCCCTACACAACACCCAAACATCCTGCCCCACACTACACCCAAACATCCTGCCCCACACAACACCCAAAACATCCTGCCCTACACTACACCCAAACATCCTGCCCTACACAACACCCAAACATCCTGCCCCACACTACACCCAAACATCCTGCCCTACACAACACCCAAACATCCTGCCTACACAACACCCAAAACATCCTGCCCCACACTACACCCTCAAACATCCTGCCCTACACTACACCCAAACATCCTGCCCTACACTACACCCAAACATCCTGCCCTACACTACACCCAAACATCCTGCCCTACACTACACCCAACATCCTGCCCCCCACACACACCCAAACATCTGCCCCTACACAACACCACATCCTGCCCTACACAACACATCCTCCTACACAACACCCAAACATCCTGCCCCTACAACACCCAAACATCCTCCCTACACCCAAACATCCTGCCCTACAACACCCAAACATCCTGCCCTACACAACACCCAAACATCCTGCCCTACACACCCAAACATCCTGCCCTACACAACACAAACATCCTGCCCTACACAACACCCAACATCCTGCCCTACACCAACACCTACACAACACCCAAACATCCTGCCTACACACCCAAACATCCTGCCCTACACAACACCCAAACATCCTGCCTACTAACACCCCAAACATCCTGCCCTACACAACACCCAAACATCCTGCCCTACACAACACCCACATCCTCCACCACCCAAACATCCTGCCCCACACAACACCCACATCCTGCCCTACACAACACCCAAACATCCTGCCTACACAACACCCAAACATCCTGCCCTACACAACACCCAAACATCCACACACACTCCTGCCCCTACACACAACACCCAAACATCCTGCCCTACACAACACCCAAACATCCTGCCCTACACAACACCCAAACATCCTGCCTCACACAACACCCAACATCCCCCTACACAACACCCAAACATCCTGCCCTACAACACCCAAACATCCCCTCTACACCCAAACATCCTGCCCTACACAACACCCAACACCTGCTCCCTACACAACACCCAAACATCCTGCCTCCACACAACACCCAAACATCCTGCCCCACTACACTCAAACATCCTGCCCTACACAACACCCAAACATCCTGCCCTACACAACACCCAAACATCCTGCCCTACAACACCCAAACATCCTGCCCTACACAACACCCAAACATCCTGCCCTACACTACACCCAAACATCCTGCCCTACACAACACCCAAACATCCCCTACACTACACCCAAACATCCTGCCCTACACAACACCCAAACATCCTCCACACACACCCAAACATCCTGCTACACAACACCCAAACATCCTGCACACACACCCAAACATCCTGCCCTACACACCCAAACACCTCCTCACCACCCAAAACCCCACACCCAAACATCCTGCCCTACACAACACCCAAACATCCTGCCCTACAACACCCAAACATCCGCCTGCCCTACACAACACCCAAACATCCTGCCCTACACAACACCCAAACATCCTGCCCTACACTACACCCAAACAGCCACACCCCAAACTCTGCCCTACACTACACCCAAACATCCTGCCCTACACACACCCAACATCTGCCCCTACACAACACTCCCAAACATCTGCACACAAACATCCTCCCCACACTACACCCAAACATCTGCCCTACACTACACTCAAACATCCCTACACACACCCAAACATCCTGCCCTACACAACACCCAAACATCCTCCACACAACACTCAAACATCCTGCCTACACAACACCCAAACATCGCCCTACAACACTCAAACATCCTGCCCTACACTACACCCAAACATCCTGCCCTACACAACACCCAAACATCCTGCCTACACAACACTCAAACATCCTGCCCTACACAACACTCAAACATCCTGCCCTACACAACACCCAAACATCCTGCCCCTACACTACACCCAAACATCCTGCCCTACACTACACCCAAGCATCCCCTACACACACCCAAACATCCTGCTACACCATCCTGCCCCTACACTACACCCAAACATCCTGCCCTACACTACACCCAAACATCCTGCCCTACACTACACCCAAACATCCTGCCTTCACCACAAACATCCTGCCTACACTACACCCAAACATCCTGCCCCACACAACACTCAAACATCCTGCCCTACACAACACCCAAACATCACCCTACACTCAAAACATCCTGCCCCACACACACCCAAACATCCCCCCACACAACACTTTTAGCATCCTGCCCTACACAACACTCAAACATCCTGCCCTACACTACACCCAAACATCCTGCCCTACACTACACCCAAACATCCTGCCCTACACAACACCCAAACATCCTGCCTACACAACACCCAAACATCCTGCCCACACTACACCCAAACATCCTACACACACCCCAAACATCCTGCCCTACACCCACACCCAAACATCTGCCCTACACTACACCCAAACATCTGCCCTACACAACACCAAACACATCCTGCCCCACACAACACCTCAAACATCCTGCCCTACACAACACCCAAACATCCCCTGCCCTTACCCAAACATCCTGCCCTACACACTACACCCCCAAACATCCTGCCCCTACACAACCCAAACATCCTGCCCTACACAACACCCAAACATCCTGCCCTACACAACACCCAAAACATCCTGCCCTACACACAACACCCAAACATCACTGCCCCTACACAGCACCCCCAACATCCTGCCCTGCACAACACTCCAAACATCCTGCCCCTACACAAACACTCCTCCTGCCCCACACAACACCCAAACATCCTGCCCTACACACCCCAAACATCCTGCCCTACACAACACTCAAACATCCTGCCCCACACCTCCAAACATCCTGCCCTACACTACACCCAAACATCCTGCCCTACACATTAACACCCAAACATCCTGCCCTACACAACACCTTACATCCTGCCCCACACAACACTTCAAACATCTGGCCCTGCCACAACACCCAAAACATCCTGCCCTACACAACACTAAACACTCCAACCCCTGATGAATTACTATGGAGGGGTGGGGGAGAGAGACAGCTGATTTCCAAGTGTGGGCAACTGTCGGAGGTAGATGGCACTATAGAATGTAGGAGTTGTGAAGGTAAGTGGTGGTGAGGAAGGTAAGTGGTGGTGAGGAAGGTAAGTGGTGGTGAGGAAGGTAAGTGGTGGTGAGGAAGGTAAGTGGTGGGTTACAGGCAGAAGGATGTACTAAACTTACAAGGTAATTAAAAACAATATACAACATACACATTAATTACAAGAACAGGATACAGAGCGTGTATAAAATACGTCTTTCCGTATTACCAGTCTATTACGGTCACTACGTTAAAGAGAAAAACAAAAGAGACATGAAAAAAACATACAATTTACATAACACAAATACAGAAAATAAACCAGAAATAACAACCTCGTTAAGGACAATTTAAAACATCCGTACAATGAATAAGAATATAATGAATAAAAATATAAAATATCAATATAACGAAACATTCATCCTATTGGAGGTAAAAAAACGAGATATAAGCGACCTCCTCCCTCCCTCCCATTGGTGGAAAAACGTAAACACACCACACGTGACGTTATTACAGGTAACTTGCCCGCCTCGCAACACACACCACACGTGACGTTATTACAGGTAACACTGCAGCCCACCTCATAACACACCCAGGGAGCCAGATATTACATCACAGGTGGCTATACTTACCAAAACAAAATATCTATATAAAATGGTATCGAAAAATTATGACACAAGGGACGCAGGATTTTGATACAACCCTACCGAGACAACAGGAGTCACAGTGTTCATTCTGGAATTCATCGATCACCCCCCCCAAGTACAGATAGTTTTTTGTGGGTAACAGGAGAGAGAACAATAACAGGGAGAGGGAATAAAGATGTGAAGAGCAACAGGTGGAAGATATAATAAAGTGGAGGGGATAGAATGACGTGGGTAGAGAAACAGTACAATAAACTGTGTGAGGTCAGGGCGGTGATGGTGAGGTCAGGGTGGTGATGGTGAGGTCAGGGCGGTGATGGTGAGGTCAGGGCGGTGATGGTGAGGTCAGGGTGGTGATGAGTAGCGGGTCAGGAATGGTCAGGGGTGGTGATGGTGGTCAGGGTGGTGATGGTGAGGTCAGGGTGGTGATGGTGAGGTCAGGGTGGTGATGGTGAGGTCAGGGCGGTGATGGTGAGGTCAGGGTGGTAGTGATGAAGTCGTGGTAATGGTGAAGCAGATATGATAATAAAACATGTGATGATGAAGCAAGGATAAAGAAGCAAAAATAATGGTGAAGCAAAGATGAAGTTAAGTCTAGCATCATCAGGTTTCCCAATAGTGAGAGGAGGCGAGGCGAGGCGGCGGCCACTCGAGACCAAGCAAACACTTCAACCCAGACGAGTGGCGAGTGTGATCTGCCGACCCTCCCGAGCGATGCCCAAACGTCAAGACAACACAAGCTAACACCACCAACCCTTTTGTGGGTGTGTGTGTGGATGGTGGGTGGGTGGGTGGGTGGGTGGGTGGTGGGTGTGGTGGATGGATGGATGGATGAATGGATGGATGGATGAATGAATGAATGAATGAATGAATGAATGGGTGGGTGGGTGGGTGGAATGTATGTGTGTGTGTGGATGGATGGATGGATGGATAGATGCACGTGGGTGGGTGGGTGGAGTGGATGTGGGCAGAGTGGTGAGTGTGTGTATCAGTAACCTAATCTAAACACAACAGCAAGAACCCCCTATTTAACAGCTGAAAAACAACCCCGATACAGAAGAGTGTCTGTAGGAGGAGTGAACGAACGAACGAACGAGTCGGTAATACGCAGCGAGACACAGTGAACGAGACACAGACAGTTAGCGAGAGAGACAGTGCTTGAAGGAGAGTAATGTGATGCTGAACAAGTTGTAAAATGAGAGAGAGAGAGAGAGAGAGAGAGAGAGAGAGAGAGAGACCCCGCCCCTGGCCTGCACCGTCTCCAGGGGGCCATCAACGCCGCGGCTGGAATACGCAATATCCCGTAACTTTTATTATGATGATGATGTCGCCAGCACTACTACACCGAGGGAGATAATAACAATACCCCCTGGCAGACAAGAGAGACGGCCCCGTGCACCTGGCAGACAAGAGAGACGGCCCCGTTTACCTGGCAGACAAGAGAGACGGCCCCGTGTACCTGGCAGAGAAGAGAGGCGGCCCCGTGCACCTGGCAGACAAAGAAGCGGCCCCGTGTACCTGGCAGCAAGAAGACGGCCCCGTGTACCTGGCAGACAAGAGACGTCCCCGTGTACCTGGCAGACCAGAGAGACGTCCCGTGTACCTGGCAAACAAGAGACGGCCCCGTGTACCTGGCAGACAAAGAGAGACGGCCCCGTGTACCTGGCAGACAAGAGGGACGTCCCCGTGTACCTGGCAGACAAGAGAGACGGCCCCGTGTACTGCCAGAACAGAGACGGCGTGCACCTGGCAGACAAGAGAGACGACCCGTGTACCTGGCAGACAAGAAGACGGCCCCGTGTACCTGGCAGACAAGAGACGTCCCCGTGTACCTGGCAGACAAAAGAGAGACGTCCCTGCACCGGCAAACAAGAGAGACGGCCCCGTGTACCTGGCAGACAGAGGGTGCTGGCCGAATGTACCCTTGGCAGACAAGAGAGACGTCCCCGTGTACCTGGCAAACAAGAGAGACGGCCCCGTGTACCTGGCAGACAAGAGGAACGTCCCCGTGTACCTGGCAAACAAGAGAGACGGCCCCGTGTACCTGGCAGACAAGAAGACGTCCCGTGTTGCAGACAAAAGAAGTCGTGTACCTGGCGACAGAAGACGGCCCGTGTACCTGGCAGACAAGAAGGGCTGTGTACCTGGCAGACAAGAGAGACGTCCCCGTGCCTGGCGAACCAGAAGAGACGGCCCCGTGTACCTGGCAGACAAGAGACGGCCCGTGTACCTGGCAGACAGAGGACGTCCCCGTGTACCTGGCAGACAAAGAGACGTCCCCGTGTACCTGAGACAAGAGAGACGGCCCCGTGTACCTGGCAGACAAGAGACGGCCCCGTGTACCTGGCAGACAAGAGGGCAGCCCCGTGTACCTGAAACAAGAGAACGGCCCCCGTGTACCTGGCAGACAAGAGAGACGGCCCCGTGTACCTGGCAGACAAGAGAGACGGCCCTGTGTACCTGGCAGACAAGAGAACGGTCCTGTGCTACCTAAGCCTCCAGCATCATGTAAACGCCTGTATACCTTGCCGGAGTCATCATCAACACCACCACTAACTGTTCATGACCCACTCCACCGGCACCCTTACTAGATACTCGTCATTAATTGATGATTTGGTGTGGGAGGGGGTGAGAGGGAGTGGGGAGAGAGAGAGGAGAGAGAGTAACCCAACCTAACCTCTCCCTGTCATTTGAATACTTTGATTCTCTCTCTCCTCTCTCTCTCTTCTCTCTCTCTCTCACAGACACCTATGATCTCTTTGACTTATATGGCCATACCATCCCAAACTATTCCACCCCTTTCATCGTGACCTTTAAATCTCCTTCCCTTACCCTCTTCCACATGAGCAAAATCTACATTTTTTGAGGAAATATCACCTTTTTTTTTTTTACCCTCGACCTGGGGACAAAATATGATCTCTCCTTCACACAGAACCGTGGGCCACACCTCCTCCCTCACAATACCATGGGCACATCACCCACACCACCATGGGACCTCCTCCCTCACACAGTATCATGGACATCACCCACACCACCATGGGCCCTCCCTCCCCTCACACAGTATCATCGGCCACATCACCCACACCACCATGGGCCACACCTCCCTCCCCACAGTGTCATGGGCCACATCACCCACACCACCATGGGCCACCACCTCCCTCCCACACAGTATCATGGGCCACACACCACCCCCACCAGGGGCCGCACCTCCCTCTCTCACCCAGTATCATGGGCCACACCACCCACCACCAGGGGCCGCACCTCCCTCCCTCACCCACTATCATGGGCCACACCACCCACCACCATGGGCATCAAGGAAGGGCGTCCCAGTGCTCACGTCATAACATCACCAATAATAACCCGCTACACGTGTTGCATTTCACAGATTGACAACTGATCATCACCAGTGGTATTAATCATGTACTCTGGAACTTCTGGTTTGGGAGTTAACATTAAATATATAACACTGAATTAAGCTATAACTGAGAAACAAATGTTAAACTCAGACACAGGTGAGACATTATTACCTTAAATAGCATCAATAGGAAGTAAATAGCCCATCATTTAATTAACACAATTGAAAAAAATAAATATAGGGTTTTTTTTTCTCTGGTCTAGTGGGTGGATGAGCGGCAGTGGGGGGGGCAGGGGGTAGGCCAACACGCATAGGTGAGGAGAACACCTGTGGGGCAAACACCGTAGCCAGACACAGGTAAAAGAATTGGGGGTATATGCCAATGTCACAAAAGTCCTCAATCTGGGAGTCACCACGCTGGGGTGTCACCAATCACAGAGTCACCGATGAGGTCATCACCAATCTGAGAGTCACCACGATGGGGTGTCATCAATCCTGGGAGTCACCACGATGGGGTGTCATCAATCTGGGGAGTTACCACGCTGGGGTGTCATCAATCTGGGAGTCACCACGCTGGGGAGTTACCACACTGGGGGTGTCATCGTCTGGGGAGTCTGATCACCACGCTGAGGAGTTACCGCTGGGAAGTCACCACGATGGGGTGTCATCAATCTGGGGAGTCACCACGCTGGGGAGTTACCACGCTGGGGTGTCATCAATCTGGGGAGTCACCACGCTGGGGAGTCACCACGATGGGGTGTCATCAATCTGGGGAGTCACCACGCTGGGGTGTCACCACGTTCAACGGTGACCTCTTCACACTCCTCCTCTCTGACGGTCACCAGGTCATCAATCACGGAGGAGGAGGTGGTGCTGCGGTGTTCACTGTCCCCGTTGAACTATGTACCTTAACCGCAACACTGGTATATGAACACACACACACACAGCTCACACCAACCGATGCGCGCCAGTCCAAGTTTCCGGGTGTAGCGCGCATACAAGCACCACTATTTGCACCTTCACGTGGCTATTGTCACCTTTAACCACCATTACAACTACTTTCTCGGTTTAGTTCACAGTGAGGCGCGGTGGGGGGGTGGTTGGTGAGGTATCCCAGACCCTCCGTCGAGCGATACCGTTACCGCCCTACGTGAATAGACGGGCGGGAATGTATAATACCGCACACGGGTCTTGGTAAACAAACACAATATTGGCGGGAAACGAGAAGGAGAGATTGTGTTGGGAGGAGGGGTGTGTATCACCCATCTACGTCATTTCCTCAGTGTGCTGTTTTATCTGCCAGGTTCTCAGCACAACAAGTAGGATGTTTCATCACGGTGTTCATACATGGAGAAGGTTTGTCCGTAACACAGTGTGGATGATGTACAAGGGAGGTGTGTGTGTGTTGGGGCGAGATAGTGAGACTAGCATGTATAGGTTGCCAGCAGCGACGATGGGTATGTGCAAGTCTGAGCGACCTCCAGGCACCACTGACACCTCCTCCTCCCCGTGCCTGCAGCCCACACACACGCTACTCCACACCAGCTGGACCTGCGTCGCCACACTACGCGCTACTACCTACACTAATCCCTAACCTACACTAATCTAACGCTAGCCTAACCTACGCTGACCTAATATTAACTTAACCTACATTAACGCTAACTTAACCTAACTACACCCTGAAATAGCGTTTGGGTGGTTAATCTGCAGGTGAAATAAGGAAAGAAGAGGGAGGGGGGAAAGGGGGAGGGGGCCAATCTTCAAGTTATCCATGACCCACTCACTTCACCTCACCCACCCACTCCTCACCCACCCACCCACTCCCTCCCTATGGCCACAACACACTCATTGGTTTCTATTCCACAAGTCCACTATACACTGTGTCTTACATACGGGTCCCATTGTGTGTACGTACGGCATATACAGTACATAAACGCCTTGTTAAATATGTTAATCCTTAGAGGCATTAACAGGTAAATTGTATTAAATATCTGAGTTTATTTATTTATTGTTTCATTCACCATAAACAATACAGCAGTTTATTTGTTAATGTACTCACTTATTAACTCCGTCTTTACTATCTTTATCCTAAACTAACAATAATAACAAACAATTTAAATTAACAAGTAAAATTTACATATCATTTTCTTTACTACGAGAAATTATACAAACTTTCCAACTGATTTTATTTACTACGAGAAATAAGTTCGTAAAATAATCTGACCTGAAAATTATTAAAACTTATCCACTGAAAATCATGTGTCAGTCTCCATTTGTGTTCCCGAGTAAACCAACACTATATGCATAATCTGGCTTGACATTCTCCCCTCTCTTTCTACTCTAGCGGTGACCTGGCCTCTCTCCCCTCCCCTGGCCACTACTACCATACCTGGCCTCTCTCCCCTCCTCTCCCCCGGCCACTACTACCACCTGGCCTCCTCCTCTCTCCCCGGCCACTACTACCATACCTGGCCTCCTCCTCCCCTCTGGCCACTACTACCCTGGCCTCCCTCCCTCCCTCCCCGGCCACTACTACCATACCTGGCCTCTCCTCCCCCTACTACCATACCTGGCCCTCCTCCTCTCTGGCCTCTCCCTCCCCTGGCCACTACCATACCTGGCCTCCCTCCTCCCTCTACTACCATACCTGGCCTCTCTCCTCCCCCTGGCCACTACTACCATACCTGGCTCTCCCCCCACTACCATGCCTGGCCTCCTCCTCCTCCGGCCACTACTACCATACCTGGCCTCCTCCCCTCCTCTCCCCGGCCACTACTACCATGCCTGGCCTCCTCCTCTCCCCCGGCCACTACTACCCACCTGGCCCTCCTCCTCTCCCGGCCACTACTACCATACCCTCCCCTCCTCCTCCCCGGCCACTACTACCATACCTGGCCTCCTCCCTCCCCTCCCCAGCCACTACTACCATACCTGGCCTCCTCCCTCCCCTCCCCCGGCCACTATTACCATACCTGGCCTCTCTCCCTCCTCTCCCCGGCCACTACTACCATACCTGGCCTCTCTCCCTCCTCTCCCCCGGCCACTACTACCATACCTGGCCTCTCTCCCCCCTCTCCCCGGCCACTATTACCATACCTGGCCTCTCCCTCCTCCCCCGGCCACTACTACCATACCTGGCCTCTCCCTCCTCTCCCCGGCCACTATTACCACACCTGGCCTCTCTCCCTCCTCTCCCCCTGGCCACTACTACCATACCTGGCCGGCCCTACACTCCTGGCCTCCTCTCCCCCGGCCACCTGGCCTCTCTCCCCTCCCCTCCTCCCTGGCCACCACCTGACTTGGCCTGTCCCCAATGACCTTCCTAGCCTGCCCACTACCATGATCTACCTGCCCTAACTTCCTCACCACTACTACCATGATCTACCTGGCCTGCTCCCCCACCCCTACCACGACCATCCTGCCCTCTCCCCTACCACCATGACCTTCTTAGCCTTCCCCCTACCATGATTTGCCCAACCTCCCTCCCACCTACTACTATTACTACTACTACTACTACTTTTTTTTAACTACTACTACTACTACTACTAGGCAGCCGTACTAACATGCCTCTCATAGCAAGACCTCAAGATGTCCACTATCGTCTCAGTTCGTATGACCTGAAGTTATTGCATCGCCAGGGATGTAATTACCAATCAATCACTCTCTCAATCAATCAACCAAGCAATCAATCAACCACGCAATCAACCACTCAATCAAGCAATCCCACCATCACTGCCGCAAATTCAAGATACTCTGAGCTAGTTTGTCGTGCCGAATTGAAAATGACTGTGGCTGCCGACAATGGTTTCCTGGAGAAGAGGAGCGAGGAGGAAGAGGAGGGAGAGGGAGGAGGGGGAGGAAGAAGAAGGAGAGGAAGAAGGGGGAGAGAAGGGGAGAGGAAGGGGAGGAAGGAGGGAGGGAAGAGGAGGAAGAGGAAGAAAGGAGGAGGAAGATTACGAGGAGGAGAGAAGTGGAAGTGAAGGGAAGGAAGGAAAGGGAAGGGATGAAGTGAAAGGAAGGAAGGAATGCAAGGGAAGGACTGAAGGAAGGAAGGAAGGAAGGAAGGAATGCAAGGAAAGGACAGGAAGGGAAGGAAGGGGAAGGAAGGAAGGGAGAATGCAGGGAAAAGGACTGAAGGAAGGAGGAAGGGAAGGAAGGAGATAAAGGGAAAGGACTGAAGGAAGGAAGGAAGGAATGCAAGGGAAAGGACTGAAAGAAGGAAGGAAGGAAGGAATGCAAGGGAAAGGAAGGAAGGAAGGAAGGAAGGAAGGAAGGAATGCAAGGGAAAGGACTGAAAGAAGGAAGGAAGGAAGGAATGCAAGGGAATGACTGAAGGAAGGAAGGAAAGAAGGAAGGAATGCAAGGGAAAGGACTGAAGGAAGGAAGGAAGGGAAAGGAAGGAATGCAAGGGAAAGGACTACAGAGGAAGGAAGGCAGTAAGAGTGTGGTGTGGTAGTTATAACTCAACAAAAACTCCCGGAGGCAGGAGAAGGAAGGAAGGAAGGGAAATGATGGTGTGGTAGCATAAACTCGAGGCAGAAGGTAATAAAGGGTAAACTGAAGAAGCAGTTAGCATATTGCAGTCACGTTCACTGCCTGGAGCCCTTACCACCTCCACTACTGAGAAGGAGAGGGAGGGAGGGGTGGGGAGGAGGACAAGGGAGGGAGGGAGGGAATGGAAGGAGTGAAGAAAGGGAGGGAGGAAGGGAGGTGGGAGGAGGATAGGAGGGGAGTGAGAGTGAAGGAGAGAGGGAGGAGGAGGAGAGTGAAGGGAGAGAGGAGGAGGAGGAGAAATATCACCTCATCATCCTTGTAGTACAGTATTTCCAATCACCATTTAGCTGCACACACACACACACACACACACACACACACACACACACACACACACACACACACACACACACACACACAGAGTACATAACCTAACCTAACCCTTTCAATTTGCAGGAGGTACACATTTGTTTTTTGAAAAGTTGGTCAAATTTCTCTTCTACTATGCAAATTTTGGGGCGTTTATTTCATACAAATTAAGATCCTTCAAGTTCTGTTGGTCATTAAAGTCAGGGAGGGCAGGGAGAAAGGGAGGGGACAGGGAGACAAAAGGGAGGGGACAGGGAGACAAAAGGGAGGGGACAGGGAGACAAAAGGGAGGGGGTAGAGGGAGAGAAAGGGGGAGGGAAGAGGGGGCAGGAGATAAAACAAAAAGGAGAGAAAGGGGTGGGGGAGGGGGTAGAAGGAGATAAAAGGGAAGGGGAGGGGACAAAGGGAAATAAAGGGTGGGGAGGTGGAGAGAAAGGGAAAGGGAGAGGTCGGTCTTCTGTTGAATATTTCCTCAAATGCAAACGATCAACATCAAAATCAACAATAATTTGCTGGAAAAACTGAAGAAATTACACTACACTTAAGGACATATACACAGTGACTCCAACACATTCATTCTAGATACAGTAATTCAATGTTGACAAAATATACATATTGGTTCCAAGAAGTATCTTTATGGAGGGTGTACAATGAGTTTCAAAATGAACACTGCGACTCCTGTTGTCTGGGTAGGGCTGTGAAAATCTTTCGTTTGCTGTGTGATATTGTGTAAAAATTGTACAGATACTTTTTTGATCGTGTGTACAAGTCCAACACCACTGAAGATGTACTGTACTAATGTTGGCTATTTCCAGTCAAAACAAAACCTTTGGTAATGTTATATTGCTTTTGTTCTATGTTTACAGCATAGTATTGTATGTGTGAACCCAAGCTGGGGCATAGTTTTGACTTTTGAAGTACTGTAGCTACCATTATTTATTGGTGTTCAATTACGGTCTCTCCTCGACTTACGACGGGGTTCCGTCCCGACGACCAGGTCGTAAGTCAAAAAGGCAAAAATAATATAGAAATTGTAAAATGGGTGTTTCTTTTTCTTCTCAGCACCACGAGAACTCTCACTTTTACGCTTGCCAGCCATTTTAAAGGGAATTACAAAAAAAAAATTTGTCAGTACACGGTGCGATCACTAAAATCATGGCTCAAAAATACGTACAGTAATGTGAAAATTATTTTATACAACCATGGCCGTCGTATGTCCGGGTTGTCGTAAGTCGAGGAGAGACTGTATGTGTACGGTAATAATAAAAACTGATTATCATTTTTATAATAATAATAATACAGTAATAATAATAATAGTAATAATAATACAGTAATAATAATAATAATAATAATAATAATATACAGTACTGTACAGTATTTATTCAATAAAATCATCATACTGTACAAGTTTACAGTTGTTTGATTTGTACAGTACTTATATAGACAATGCAGGCATACAGTTCATCATGTGTACAGCATAGACAATACAAGTATACAGTGTACTGTATACAGTGTACTGTATCTCAAAAAACATTTGTCCACACAGTGTGAAACATTATGGCAGCATTGATGACAGATACTGGGACATACTTTGGTACTGTATTTAGTTTAACATAAGTAATGCAATGTGTATTTATTTTGGAGTACAGGTACAGTACTGTAATTACTATGATGTTCGGTTACCAACTGTAGTAGGATCAGTATGCCACAGAGCCACGCATACCAACCCTCCCGGGGCATGATGAGTTGCTTGTAGCATTTCCGAAGTCATCGGACCCATCCCGGCAGATACTTGTTTGAAATACTGCACATATACCTTGCAGGTATACAGTTTCCAATGTAGCTACAGTATGTAGACAGTGCTGGTATACAACATAAATAAACAGTAAGGCAATTTGGCCAAGGATAGTCGACTAAGCCATCAGATACTATTTCCAGTATCGTCCTTTGCCTGGGCTTGGATGCTAATCAATAGCTAGTACAGTACAGTAGTATAATACTACAGTATCTATAGGAGTAAACATGTAAGTTTTTGGGTAAATATAACAAGCATTATATTGCACCTGGACCATCTGAGGCTGATGCATCACTCCAACAATACAACATTCTGTGATTTGTGGTCCAGAAACTCACTCTTTTCTCATGTGCCTTCATAGGTCTTGTACTTTTTAGTTTTAGCTTAAAAATATTTTCTAACATTCCTGGTTTACTGCGGACAGGTAATTTGTTCCAGTCCGTTATAGCTGCAAAGAAGAAAGTTTTTTTTTTCACCTTAGTGTGGACACCAGGTACCATAAAATTGCGTTAAGTCCCTCTAGTGCCGGTTCATATCATTAATCTTTACAAAACTTGCCATGAGATACTATGGGTACAGTCCACTGAAAATCATATACCCAGTAACTGTGATTCAAGTTCAATCTTAGTTTTTATCCTTATCTCCTCTAACTGTGCTACGTGGTCAAGAACATCAGTAAAAGTACTTCTGAACTTCTCCGAGGCGTCGTTTAACTCCGTGCAGTTTGTCACATGAGATCAATCAATATTTTCAAGTGTAATTTGGAACATTTCTTTATTTTAATTCTTCACTGACCATATTTTTATTACCTTATGCTGTCCTGTCTTTCCCCTGACCTTTTTCCTGCTGCAGTAAGTGATAAGTGGTCAAAAAGGTCACCAGGAATGACCACTACCTGACTGATTTTGTCTTGGTTATTACATGATCTTGTATGGTGGCTGAGGACTTTGTTATCCTGGTTCATAAATGAATTAATTGTTTATAGTGATTTATACCCAAGGTTTGTATACGCTTCTTATTCTGTATTGACTATTTTCTTCCTCTTTATATCAAATATTGAAGTATTATTACACACAAAGTTGAGAACTACACCACTAGATGTCAGACTGTCATATTCCTCCTTGGTTGTTCTTTTGACTGTTGTGTTATCTTTGAGGTGAAGTCCTGGTGACGGGTGACTTCTGTTGCTCACCAACCAGGGGTGGTGACTGATTGGATGATGGGTGATATTCATTTTCCGATACTGTGGAGGGGACGAGTGATGGCTATTCACCCACTGGGGCTGGCATCATGTTGGCGGGTGATGTTTGTCTTCCGATATTGGAGAGAGGTTGATGGGTGATGGCTGGGCTGCTCATCCACCAGGCAGGTGACATTTTGAAGGATGAGATGTTGTGGTGAGTGTATACCAAGGACCAAAGGTTCACAGGTCACTGACGATGCTGTTGTAGTGGCGTTGTTTACTGTGTGGAGCAGCCATTGTTTGATGTAACCTTATTGTTGCTACACAGTTGTTGTGGTATTCACTGTACAGTTTATGTTTATATTAACATTTATATTAACTAGAGAACCTGAGGAACAAGATCCCATAACAGGAAGTTGTTTGAGTTGAAGTAATTGTGTAGTTGTTCCTGTAGGTGCAACCTCTGTGGGTATACTATACAATACCTGGTGATAATGGTGGTCGTAGGGGAATTTCTCCTTTCATATGTTTTATTCTTAACAAATCCAGATTCTAGCTTATGTCCACTTTGTCTTTGGCTATTACAACACACTAAGTACAAATGGAGAAGACGGTGTTCATCAGCTGGTGAGTACCTGATGCACCAACTGTTGTAGCTATTGAAGACGAACCTTAAAACCATTGGACTTCTATGGAATCCCATCTCCGTACTGGTAGTGGATGGGAGAAATTTTCATGTGATGTACCAGAAGCCTGAGCTGATTCACATGGTGTATGTGTGTACGATGGTCAAGTTTCCCCAGAGGTGTAAAGTGGGGGAGGGGGTAGGGGGTGTTGCAGTTGGCATGATGTAGGTGGTGATGTGTGATGCTGCCAGTTCTGGATTGTATCACATTGAGGTTTTGTGATTTGATGATTGCCGATGCTTTATTCACTGTCTGAGTCAGAGCTTTACTTATCAACAGTACAGTATAAACAGTTCATATTTTTACCATAGCTTGGAGGCATTGTTGATGTGCGAGCATACTCTAGGGGGCAGTTGTATGTTGAAGATGGTACGGCACTGTCACTAGCCAGCTCACCATGCATTGCTTAAGGAGCTGACACTTGTTTGAGTGAAGTAACAGTTTTCCTCCAATATATTCTTCTAATTTAGTAGTACTGTATGCCTTATGTCCTCACTTGAATGTTCAACTGTGTGTTCACTGTTGTATATGCACAATTTCATAGACCCAGAGCACACACTAAGTTATTCAGGGAAATTCAATATCAAACATACTGTGAAGCATTACAGGAAAATATCTGCCGACTTCAACCATGAGTCAAAGGAATGGCTGCGGAGATTCAACAATTAAAAAACAAACGAGGACGCATCTTGGATGTACTGTTAGTAAACAAATGTACAGTGTCTCATATCCCAACTTCACGGAGACATTTCCCTAACTGAAACTAAATGTGAAAAAGATCTGGTTGTTTATTTTGCTGAAGAACTGAAGTTCTTGGTTTATTGTGAGATGACCCTTGCTAATAAACTAGTAGGAATATTAGCTACCAAGGTCCTACACACACTTAGATGGTCCCTCTCTCATAAAACTTTTCAAGTATGGTACTAACATACGTGGATTACTCTACCGTAATTCTGCTCGGTCTCTTGACACCAAAAGTACCGACTGATTGAGAAAGGTGAAAAGAGGACAACCAAACTGGTGCTGGTCCTTAGGCATCTCACTTACCAAGAAAGAACACTAAGTCTACAATTGTCTTCTTTTTATTATATACAGGGAATAGCCCATCCAGGCACAGGTCATTGATCCACAACTGGGGTCTATTTTTGTACTCTCAGCCCGAATCATTTTTTAAAAACTTGTAAATTTACTACACATTATTTTAAAAGCCTTGTTTAAGACCTGACATTAGGCCTCTCAGGGTTTTCTGTGCCAGACCAGTCAAGTTTATAATTAATATTACAGGTACAGTCGCAGAAATGTGTTCCTACACCCAATGTGGTAACCCGTGTCTCCAAACAGTAACGTCGCAGTAGTAATATTACTGTTGATGAATGGATGAGTATTGGTCGCGTGACGATGGACGTGATTGGTGGATAGGTTTGATATACTGTAGGTCATAATAGGTTGGCCGCTTGGAGACACGGGTTACCACAGGAGATGTAGGAACACATTTTCGCAACTGTATCCGTACTGTAAACTTAAACCATACTGCACTGTACTGTATTAAGAGTGGTTAATTAAGCTCAGATTAAAATACAGCACCACATGTAGCATTAGTTATGGCTCACAGGACTGTTATGTGAGGCAGTGGCAAGATGATGGCTCACAGGACTGTTATGTGGGGCAGAGGATGATGATGATGGCTCACAGAACTGTTATGTGGGATTATCATTCTGTAAGATTAGTGATACATTTTGTAGAATACAGTATCATGAAATTACTATTTTTCTAAATCAAAAGACCATGTACTGTATCAAGAGTTTCAGGCAGCAGTGGGCGACAAAAAAAAAAATCTAACATATGACAATAAGTACAAAATGGAAATATTTTTTTTGGAATTTTTGTGTTATCCTCACAGTAATATTATACTGTAAATACTGTACTATATGATAATTGGGTAGTACAGTACTTGTAATTGTTGTTCCTACCAATATTTCATTTTACCTTAGACTCGTTACAAAAAATTCTTGAACACTCTAAGGGTCAAAGAGCATGACCAAATGAATTAGAAATCTGAATAAGTTTTATGGCAAAATTAAATTACAGTATTTCTTTCACCTGTAAATAATATAAAAACAAGCAACATATATTATTACCAAATATTGAGTCACTTCACAGCCAAGCATACCAATCATTCTAAGACGACACGAGGCATAATGCCCTCTGAGGTCTGTAATGCTCTTGAAGAAGCTTTTGCGGTGAGTGCAAAAGTGACACTGGGTAAATTCCAATTAAAATCTATTAATCAATCAATCAGACAAAATAAAAGCTAATTTACTGTACAGAACATATATATTAATACTTTGTCAAACATTAGCAGATTCACTCACATACCGACAGTAATTATAAGCTCTTTGGGGATTAGGAATTAAGCCTTGTATGCAGTTTAGATTTTCAGAAATATAGCTTAACTATTCATTCCTAACCTAACCATTCCTATCTCATTACCTGTATGATTGTATGACTGTAAATTAGGTTATTATTACAGATATGTTCTCATTAAACTGGTCACCATTGCTACCTCCCAAAGCCTATAACTTACCTAACTATGTTTTTTGAGTGATATAGATGCAAAATGGGTAAATAATCTGTAGTGACCAAGTACGGAACTCTGTAACGATTTGTATACGTGTAGGGAGACTGTGCAAAAATAATAATAATAATAATAAGAAGAAGATGAAAAAGAAGAATGAGAATAAGAAGAAGAAGAAGAAGAAGACTGTACTTTACTTTATAGAAATTGTTTTTATATTTACATTTTTTCAAGTTTTCTTTCCTTTTCAATTTCACTTCAAGAAATACAATTTTAGCCATATAAAGTGGGCAGGACTTTGAAGTAAAGGGAAACTATGGGGGTAAAAACACATAAAAACTTATGTAACCAAAACTACTGACTCAAATATTAATATAATATAGAATGACCTGACCCAATCCCTCATGTGTAAACCTAACCTAACCCAAGAAGAAAAAACAAAGGAACCTAAAGAAACCAAACCTGAAATTGAAAAGTAAAAAATAAATAAATATTCCCAACTAAAACACTAGTAAGAACTGGACAATATTGTTATAGACTAAATTGATGTAAGGTATTCATAATTTTTTCTTTTTTTTAGTAATCCTATAATACCCAAATGTGAAAATCTTGCCACAGACATTAAATGAATAATAACTGCTTCCTCTAATCTACATAAAGTACCATTTAAACGAGTGTATAATTGTTAACGAGTCTATACAGTAGTCCCATGGTGAAGACTGTTACCATAATCACCCTCTGTCAGTTACGGTACTAAGGGTCATTTCAGTTACCTTTTAGTTGCTGCTGGTGTGAAATGTAATTAAAATTATATATAACAAAAATAAACAACCAACAAAATAAGTAAATGAAGGATTTTTTCCAAGTCAAATTAAATAGAAAATCCTTATCCACTCAACACAAATTAATTACAAACACAAATAGAATAAATAACCAAAAAAAAATTACAAATATTATACAAACTTTAATTAAATCTATTACATTGACTAAAAGTAATACATACCTGTTAATACATGATATTCCTTAAGAGGGACACCCACTCAGCCCTTCCCATCACTGACACAGGAACACCTCTATACGTCGCTTCGTCACCAAACCATTTACTTCATTCATATTAACAAATGATATATTTCTTAATAGCTAGTATGTACCTCTAAATATATCTCTATATTTATTATTTAGTTTTATGTGGTTTTACTTTTATAAGCATAAACTGTAGGGTTAAGAGAGTATCTATACCCATATAACTCTGAAGATCATTAAAACAAACGATAGTAAATGATTTCAAATATGCTTCTCTATCTAGTGATTTAAAAGAAAATGATCCATTCCAGTCGAACTTCTTTTTATTTATCACATCAAATACACATAAATTAGTTTAAAAAATATTATTTATAAAATTACCTTGAAATATAACATATATTTATTAATATTATAGGTTTAATTATATTTGCAATGAAATTTAATAATCTATAATATATGTTGTTCCTTTGGCTTCATGTCTTTTAACGCTCAGTCTCAATTTAAAGATTTAAAGGGTATTTTATCATAAGCTTCCTTTAAACTAAGTAATCAATAACTAATCTTCAATAATATAAAGATATAATACACAAAAATATATAAAATTTAAGAAAAAATAGATAAATTATGTAGATATCAGATAAAAACTGGGGACACGAAAGGCTCTAACTGGAGAACATTTAAAGGCAGCATTTATTAAAAGAACCGTCGCCATTTAAACATTTAAATCTTAATTAAAACCTAAACATTTTAATTTTCCTTTAATTTAGTAAACATAAACAGACTATTCATAATAAAAACATTAAATTAAAACAGAAAACGGATGAATGAGATTGAAAATTGAAGTAAATGGAGGAAAAAAGCCTAAACTAATTTTTGTAATACGGAAATAGATAGAATTATATTGAAGGATTGAAGATAAATAAGATAGACGAATTAGATAAACAAATTAGAGTTCGTATGTGAATTAAATAGTAAATAAAAGAAAGAAAATTGAGGGAAAACTTTGTAAGAGGATAAACTAAAGTAATATAATTTTTGATAATACAAAAGAAATAAATGAATGAGACATGAATTAGATAGATAGATTAGATAGTAAAATAATGTAGAGGAAACTAAAGAAAGTATAGAAGAATAAAGTAAGTTAGGTTATATTTAGTTCCTAGGTTTTATAGCTAGATTAGGTTAGTTAGATTAAGTTAGATTGATTAGGTTAAGAATCACCAAACAGAAATTTAACAAATATATTAGATGGAATAGAAAATATATGAATTAAATAGACAAATTGGATAATATATTAATAAAACTAAGGAAAGGCTTTAGTGGAGTAAGCGACGACCCACCCAGCAAACAGCAGAACGCGCTAGAAGCTTACCGGTCACCACAGAGGCAGGACCCAGCACCTCTGTCTCTCCTTCAGTTAACTCGTTACAACACTTTACCACACCTTAACAAGATGGTTCGTTGGCTACCACTCGAATCTAACCCAGCGGTAAGTTATAATATTCTTTTATCGTTATATTCCAAAGTTTCATTGATATTAAGAGTTTTTAATTTTTTCTTTGTCATGATTGTACAGTAGTTTGAGGAAATTGGGCTAAATTATATTATTCTACGTATAATATTGGACTTAAATCCCACAATAGGAGAACTTGTTAGGTATATATAATCATGATTTATTGATCCTTTGAGTGGTTTTATTACATACTTCCCATACAAAGATGAAAAGCATTATTAAACTTGCAGGTGTCACACAAAGCATTACAACAGTCTGAAGTATTCTACCTCATAAAATGGTGATTATAGATTCGTTAGATGTTTATAAAGAGAAAACTATAACACCTGTACTATATATTTGTCATTTGTATTAATAAAATTTCAAATAAGAAACAAGGATAAGTCACCTAATCCAGCACTGATGATTTTATATATTTATTAAATTTTTATGATTATTGTCCAATTGTTCATACAGGAGGGAACTTAAGTGCCTGGAGAAAACTTGTAATGGTTGGGTCAGGTCAGGTCAGGTCTCCCATCCAATGACCCTTGATGTAATG
Source organism: Homarus americanus (assembly GCF_018991925.1). Classification (NCBI taxonomy): domain Eukaryota; kingdom Metazoa; phylum Arthropoda; class Malacostraca; order Decapoda; family Nephropidae; genus Homarus; species Homarus americanus. The sequence goes on along the minus strand of NW_024722701.1, from coordinate 889,506 downwards.
GACTGTATTCTCCCATATAGTCCGCTAAGTATAGGTCTAACAACAGTTCTTTTTAATTTGGTGTTTTTTATTGTGAAGTTTTTCATCTATTGGAACAAATTATACCTGTAAATGGTAGTTGTTGTGACTTAATAAGCGATAACGTGAACTGACCTGATCCACCTAACCTAAGATAGGGTAAGTTAGGTTGTGTTTTATTACCAATATATAGTTAATCATATAATGGGTAACAGTTTATAATAGCTCATTAACAAACTCATTTACATCACTTTAGGAAACTCTCTACTTCTCAATACACTGGATTTAATGTGTTTTTTTTCTTATTTATAATCTATATACAATGAAAATTTCTTTATTTTTTTATTTAATGAGTAAAATAAACATTACACAGCGTTTTTTAGTGTTTGGGGTCTAGTTTCTCTCTAATTTGTGTACTTCCTATTACTAGGTATACTATTTGCTTATAAAAATCATTGTGTACCTGTATAGCAAAATTTGTCGATGAAATATGTTGTGTAGGATTTTAATATTTCTTTCCATGATCCAATTTACGATTTTTTTTTTAAGAGTGAAAGCCTTTTGTAGATCAAGGAAGAAATGTATATACTGTTAAATGATCATTGATGTTTTTAGCTTTGTTATTAAAGTACACCCGAGTGAAATTATGCGTAAGGGGTTCGAGTATGTAAATCAGCGCTAAATAACCCCACGAGGCAAGAACGAGGGTTTTGACAAATAGAATGACATTGGTGAAATTTACTAAAGTGTGGTGTACTAGAGGTGTGTGTGGCTGAAAGTGACCTGGCAAGTCGTCCCAACATTCACCACATGAATTGCTCTTCAAACTCGTGCGGGTAAATAGACTCGTAACTCACATCGCCACGCAGACAATCAATCGTCCAGTTATCTGATTTTCCCATTTTTTTTTCTTATTTCGGGCAATATGTGAGAAATTAAAGAAAAAATATATTCTTTAATTTCACCTGCTATATATACTTAAGGTATAGTCATGATGGAGAGTTTGGAGTTTAGAAGTGAAGAGAAGTTTGGAGGTGTGGTGACTGCCAGCCTCTCATAGGTCTGGTGTGGACGGACTTGGAGTTCTTCTTGGGTGTTTTTATACCTTGTTATCAGTCTGGACCACAGATTATGCGTGTTATCTCATCCTAAGCTTTTAAAATTCACTTAAATATATTTGTTGGAGCTTTCATAACCTGGTTTGGTTTAAGACACTCACAAATTTTGCTAGTAGTACCCATAGGTCTAGTTCACAATGACCTAAAAATGTACATTATTATTTTAAATCATCATAACTCGGAAACTACTGGGTAAATCTTTTTAAATTTGGTATAGAGACTTTGTTGGCCCTTCGTTGGTTCATAAAATAAAAATATTAGTGAACAGTGAAATAATGTCATGGGTGTGTGGCAGATTCCCATTCCAGTGGTACTAACATGGCTGAGGAGAAGTCTGCCACTCCTTTCATTGACTCTTTAAATGATCAAACCAAATATTATTCAATACTGTATAGCTATCATACTTCTAAATTAGTTTTGGCCCATAAGAAACATTAGAGGTGGATAAATATCAGTACAGTACTATATCAGTGTTGTATTTTTAAAAAGTTTGTTTCTTGATATAAACCTTTTTTTTTTTACTAAATCTTATGATTTACAAGAAATATGAATATACCTGAAATGGGAATCTCATACTTTTTACCTATACAAACAAAGTAATACAATTTTGAAACACATTTTCACTTTTTCAAGACAAAACTGTAACTAGAAAATGTCCAGGAAATAGCTCTTACAGGGTTAGACATAAAGTATTAAATGGACTACTATACTATATTGATATGATATTTTAATGAAGCAAAAGAGTCATTAATTAAGTCCCCAGAAGCACTGTTGATTGGTGCATGAGGTGGAAGTACCTGCGAGTTTTTTAATTGGAGTTACTGGAGAGAGAGGAAATAACACCACACAATACTGTGCTATCATCTCCCTTCCTCTGTGCATAATAAAATCATCTGGCATTAGTGAAATAAAATATTAAAAGTGGCATCCGAATAGCAAAGGCATTGATATACTGTAGCCATTTTTTTTCCATACCATTTATAGTTGGTGATTTTACTTCATTCTTTGACTTGGCAATGTTGTTTGTCATCCATAATGTTGAATTTTTTTACAACAAATCCTCAATTGCGGGTTTATTCTCTTTTTCATTTACTTTTATGAGTATTGTGCATTAAAGAAGAAGACATTTGTGATATCTGCTTGTCTCTCCTCAATGTTTTATTTCTGTTCTGTGTATGTTCTAGAAACCACCACATTTGGCTCAAGTATAGGAGATAATTGAACAAATATTGTACTGTACACACTATATGGTTTGGGATTGATCAAACTTGGCCACCTAGAAGACACTTTTTGTTTTCATTGCCACTCGTTACACAATTCTGAGTAGGTCTCTGTTCTGAATACAATCGTCTGGTGTTAGCCAAATAAACTATTAAATGTAGTGTCTTGTGGTGAAGGAGTTAGCACACAATATATAGGGTAATATTGATAATGCACATTCAATTACTTTTTGCATTTGATAAAATTTCACCTTCTGGAAGTTGTTTGAAGGGGACATATATTGTCATGCAGTGTAGTTTATCATTTTGGTTATGGCAAGATGAATCACAACGCCCTTTCTCCCTCTCCAGTCATTAAATAACACACAGTACTGTACCCGAGCTTCCCTGGAGTTAAAATTTGGCATGATAACTGCTAGACTATTCCTCTGTTACTTATAAAGAAAGCATTTTCATACCCACACTTGGTTCACAGAGCAGTATGTCCACTTAGTTGTGTTAATTTTCCATTTAGTTGTGCACTGTACATTGAATCCACATTTTGAAGTTATTTAAATCAAAGTTCCCCCAAAAATCTAGCTTCACATAGCTTAAGCAGTTACCTAGTAAAAAAATATCAATGAAATCAATACATAACTATGCAATTGACTACATTGAGTAACAATTTGTTTTTTGTAAAAAAATTCCATGTCAGTAATGTATATTTTCTTTACTTCCAGGTTATGAACAAGGTAAGCATGCAGCGGTGTAAGTGACTCCCTAGGAAAGGTATGTGTTGAGGGTGCCAGTTAGTATACCCAGTAAAGATGTCCTGTCAGACCTCCCTCCCATCCATTAACCCTGTGAATCATGAACCTGTGAATCTGAGACCTCACACAGTGCCCCATCTGTGGATCCAATAATGTGTGATGTCTTGGATTCACAGAGACATGATTCACAGGGTTCATGGATGGGTGGGAGGTCTGACAGCACTTTTTTTTTGGTGGGTATACACTCCCTACAAATAGTATCTTGTAAGATAATTTGCTTGACAATATGACAATGGTTGAAGGATTTTACCAACCCTTCTGAGACAACAGGAGTTGTAGTGTCCATCAGACCTCACCTTATAGATACTTCCTGCAGTGTGAGAGTGTACAGTCTGGTATGAACCAGTTTTGTTGCAGTGTAACAGTCATACTGGTGAGTGACGGCATCAATAATAAATGAGGAAATTCCATTAACAGCATAAAGGAAGTCCTCCTGAGAAGTTCAAGACCCTGAAGTGCAGTGGATTATGGTACATAATGTTCCAGAGTATTGTTGTGGCTGTCCAGTCCTCACTTCAGTGTATTAACTGTGTGTGTGTGTGTCCCCACCATCGTGAGCATCAATGAAGAGCTCCAACATTTGATCAGATGTGTGTTTCAAACTTTTGGCACACAGTACCCCCATACTCATGTCTTGTACTGTGGGTAGTTAACACGATCAACAAAGCTACTCCTCTACCATGGAGTGGTCCTCCTCACCCTGCTGTATGGCAGTGAGACAAGGCTCACATACAGGAGACACGTTAAAAAATATTTAGAGTTGGACAAAAAGTTCATAATACTCTACTGTACAGTACGCTTTGAAGTGTTTTAAAACTGGGTCAAACGGTGGGACTTGTATATCAGGAACAGTATAGTACTTAGATAAAATATCCTGCTCTTGTTACCATTCCGTACCATTGGTCTCAATAGACATCTACTGAAGAACCGTCGTGTATGTTAAAAAAATTTTGAGGAATGAATCATGGCTCCTTAGTCGTAACACAATCCTTTAAAACGAATTTGTTGAGATCTTGAATTTATACAAGTGCTTCTGTGGAGTAGCTAGACGAGGTGGAGTGACCAGTGACGCACCAGACCCAGTACAGTATATATAGTATTGATTATGTCAGCGATAGTTTAGCTTTAGTCATGGAGGTAGGAATATCATCCACTGTGGCGGCACATTCCTCACATACCTGGACACATTACCACACCAAAGAACAAATATCTCTTGCTTTTAGTGTGGTCGTGCTGATACCAGGCTGAGTATGATTTAGTACTGTAGATGGTGGGTATAAATATTATTGTGTGTCCAGTAATAAGCCGATCATAAACTCCTTTTTTTTAAGAAAGAGGTTGGAGGCCTTTGAAGTGTGGTGTTATAGGCGAATGCTAGGAATAAGCTACGGTACACTGACAGGAAAAACAAGAGAAATACTAAGAGAATTTTAAAAGTTTAATCGAATATGTAGGAGTTTTATTATTCATCTTGTCAACACCTAGCACTCGAGGGTGTGGGTGGGAACTTCTGAGAATATTATACTGTGCCGTTTGCCGCATTCATACCACTGCCGCCACGCCATGCACCTTCTACTGGGCGCCACGTGTAATAGCATCGTGTAGCACTACTATTGGATACCTCGATTGCCTTATCCACCACGTGTAGGGAGTGGAGCAAGCCTGGCATAACTCACCATCCCAGTCTAAAGTTAACACGAAAATTCTCACCTGTTCTTATGTGTTTATAAACAGAACGTGGTGTAATGTGGGGAGGAGGGGCATCAGATGACTAGCCAAGGTTTTAATACGCTAACTGACGTCACTAGAAGGTATTGATTGAGGGGGGGGGGGAGCAGGACATATGTGTACCTCAAGGACTTAGTGTATTTATAACATTTAGCTTTATATACAAGTGTACGAATAGTTCAGTTTGGTGGGCGTGTTTAGATTGATGGCTTGTGTGGGCGGCAAAGCGACAGGAACTGAAGCTGTGCCTGTCATGTACTGAACGTGTGTTGTTCATGTGGATAATGAAGCGTTGCGATGTTATAGTTTTAGAGGCGGGATAAGGATAACATCTAATTGGAGGGATAATGAAGCTTTAGTTTTGGAAGAGTCACGTGGTTGCTCAATCGTGTTTGCTGTCTGTCTGCCTCCGTTCACCTTCACTGATTAATTATTTAAAGAAATCGAACACCTGGTGGCGGCCGACTGACATACCGTTATAACCTCCATCTACCCCAATAGTCTAACCAACTGGACAATATATTCCTGTGGATAAAAAAAAATTACCCCAGGAATATAGATTTCATAAACAAAACTCACGAATCAACTGAAGATTCTCCACCCTAGCTTACTTTACCTAAGGATTAACCACGGTTACACAGGTCTGCTTGGTGTTGTAGAAATAAATTTTAAACTTTCAGGTACTCCCAGCGATTAGAACTGTATCCTGCTGTACGTTGTGTAGATTAATCCCTTCAGTATGTGTGTGTGTGGGGCGCGGGTGTTTTGTGGCGCCGAACAGAACATTAGTCTCCAAGATATTGATTACTGAACGTGGACTGACAGGTGTACACATACCACCTGCCTGAACACCAGCGCTCACACATTCCTAAATTCACGTTACATGAATGATAATGGAACTTTTATACATATTTATACACACTTATTCACGTGTGAGATGAAGGCCAGTGCCAGTTTTTCACTAGACAGATGAGTTTGAGATTAATAGCTCTGTTGGTTGAGGGTGTGGTATAGCTCTGTTGGTTGAGGGTGTGGTATAGCTCTGTTGGTTGAGGGTGTGGTATAGCTCTGTTGGTTGGGGGTGTGGTATAGCTCTGTTGGTTGGGGGTGTGGTATAGCTCTGTTGGTTGAGGGTGTGGTATAGCTCTGTTGGTTGAGGGTGTGGTATAGCTCTGTTGGTTGAGCTCTGTTGGTATAGCTCTGTTGGTTGAGGGTGTTATAGCTCTGTTGTTGTTGGGGGTGTGGTATAGCTCTGTTGGTTGGGGGGTATAGCTCTGTTGGTTGGGGGTGTGAGTATAGCTCTGTTGGTTGAGGGTATTAGTATAGCTCTGTTGGTTGAGGGTGTGGTACTAGCTCTGTTGGTTGAGGGTGTGGTATAGCTCTGTTGGTTGAGGGTGTGGTATAGCTCTGTTGAGTTGAGGGTGTGAGTATAGCTCTGTTGGTTGAGGAATTAATGGTATAAGCTCTGTTGGTTGGGGAATTATTAGTATAGCTCTGTTGTTGGTTGAGAATTGTGGTATTATAAGCTCTGTTGGTTGAGAATTATTAGTATAGCTCTGTTGGTTGAGGTGTGAGTATAAGCTCTGTTGGTTGAGGTGTGGTATAGCTCTGTTGGTTGAGGTGTGGTATATTGGTTGGTGTGGTATAGCTCTGTTGGTTGAGGTGTGGTATAGCTCTGTTGGTTGGTGTGGGGACTCTGTTGTTGGTTGAAGTCATGGTATAGCTCTGTTGGTTGAGGGTGTGGTATAGCTCTGTTGGTTGAGGGTGTGGTATAGCTCTGTTGGTTGGGGGGTGTGGTATAGCTCTGTTGGTTGAGGGTGTGGTATAGCTCTGTTGGTTGGGGGTGTGGTATAGCTCTGTTGGTTGGGGGTGTGGTATAGCTCTGTTGGTTGAGGGTGTGGTATAGCTCTGTTGGTTGAGGGTGTGGTGTGTGTGTGGTATAGCTCTGTTGGTAATCGAGAAATAATCAGTGTTTCAGGACGGTGGTGTATCGTAGGCTGTCAAGAAAGAGGAGTTTGGGGGTCAAGGCCGGGGAGGTGGGTTAGGGTAGGTCCAAGCCAGAGGAGGGTGGGTTAGGGTAGGTCAAGCCAGCGGGAGGGGTGGGTTAGGGTGGGTCCAAGCCAGAGGGTGGGTGGGTTAGGGTAGGTCCAAGCCAGAGGGAGGGGTGGGTTAGGGTAGGTCAAGCCAGAGGGTGGGTGGGTTAGGGTAGGTCCAAGCCAGCGGGAGGTGGGTTAGGGTAGGTCCAAGCCAGAGGTGGGTGGGTTAGGGTAGGTCCAAGCCAGAGGTGGGTGGGTTAGGGTAGGTCCAAGCCAGCGGGTGGGTGGGTTGGGTGAGTCCAAGCCAGCGGGAGGTGGGTTAGGGTAGGTCAAGCCAGAGGGAGGTACATCAAGATAGGGATTAGTATATCAGGCAACAGGAAGGCTGAGAACTCCCACAAGGTAAATAACATACAATATTCGATCGTTGTTGTGAGTTAGCGAATGAGACGTGTGCTGCTGCTACCGGGAACACACACACGCACGCACACACACACACACACGCACGCACACACACACACGCACGCACACACACACACACCACACACACACACACACACACGTACACTGTACTTGGGGTGGCTATACTGTACATGTAGTTATCGTGACCACATTTATACTGGAACAAACACGGGAGGATGCTGTTTTTTTTTTGTCCCTTTGGCCATATTTAAACATTTCTTACTTTAATTTAGATTCTTTTGGTACGTTCAGTGTACAGTGACCTCCCATATTATGACCGGAGTGTTCCCTTTCGTTTACCCTAAAGCACTTGATTACCATTGTGTCCAACTTTAAAATTCCTAGCTAGGGAAGTGCTTGTGATATTACCTGTACAAGCAAGAATGACTACAAACAGGTAAACATACAGACAGAGTAATTATTAGGTCACTCCTTTCTCATAGATGTACGCGGCAACCGGGGGTGTACACTCTACCTTCGTTTCATGTCAAAAAAATGTTTATTCGTGGTGAATCTCTCTCTCTCTCGAAGCATCTGGAATACAGTTTTAGTTTCCCATTACAAAAAAACACGTCTTGTTAAATTATCGATATTTACAATTATATTCAGCTGATAAATTTATTTGGCCATCTCCTGAAATCAAAACAATTGTCTCTTATCTAACGCGACTCTCATTGGTCAGGCTGCTGTGATAATAGCCCACACGTCATTGGTCACACGTCATAGGCCACGTCATAGGCTGTAACTTTGTGGTGGTGGTCACGTGGGAGAGTGGTTGTCTAGACACTGTGGGTTGGTGACTCACGCGGCTGGAATCCCCGGGGCCCCGCAGGCATCGATTCCACCTGAGGCCACCGCCCCCCTCCTCTCTCTCTCTCTCTCTCAGCTACTTATTCTTCTTTGGTTAAATTTGACTAACAGTTTATACATACATGGCACACACATACATACATGACACACATATACATACATGGCACATATCATACATACATGACACACATATACATACATGGCACATATCATACGTACCTGGCACGCCCATCATACATACATGACACACATATACATAGATGGCACATATTTTATACATACATTGCAAATATTTCAGACATACTTGACCCATATTTCATACATACATGGTGCACACACACACACACACACATACATAGAAAGGAACTATTGATTTTGACTTAGAATTTGGTTTTTGTTATTTTAGTTAATATTTTGATTTCTACGACTATCCCAGCGCCTCTGTATTGTTTAAGCTGAAGAAACAAAATTGATTCACTAGATTGATTCAATATCATGCGTATTATCTGTGGTTGTGGGTGGCTATCGTAGTTTGGGGTTGGCGATGCTTAGGAGAGAGATGTTGATATTTCCGTGTTGTTGAGATGACATTTCCGTGTTGTTGAGATGATATTTCCGTGTTGTAGAGATGATATTTCCGTGTTGTTGAGATGATATTTCCGTGTTGTTGAGATGATATTTCCGTGTTGTAGAGAGGAATGTTAATTATTCTTCACTGATGCTTGGTTGTCATGAGGTAGTGGTGGTGGGGGAGTTAAGACGAGTGTGTGTGTGTGTTTGTTTTTGTAATGTCTGAGGGAGTAATTCACTGCTCGCCTGTTGCTGTGTATAGGGATAAGCCCTCTTGCCTAACTAGTGAATTAAGTGTTTAGAAGCTCCTGTTGTGTGTGTGGGTACTGAGAAGATGGTGACGTGTTTGTGTAGTTATGTTAATGCATTTTTTCTTACATGTTTGTTGTTATTGGTGTATGTTAGCGGGGGTGTCCACGATACTTGATCCAGCGAAGGTAGTCTAGTGTGGCCGGAACCTTGTGGGAAGCCATACATATTGTAACTTGAAGAGTGACCACTGACTTACACCCAACATAGTCAATAACTAGTGTGTTCTGTGTCTTACCTTTCACAGCTTACGAAAGGATAAATTGTATTAAATATTTCAACGGAGGAAATTATTACCGTTGTATTGAATAGAGGTGTAATAACAATAACAAAAATAATAATAAACGGTTTATTGAAAAAGTTCTGTACCCCGAAGGCTGAAAATTAACATTGGACATAAAGACTTATTACATACATTGGTGGTTTAACAAAAGCCTTCATTAGAGAAAGGTGAAGGAATATACAGTGAACATACAAATTAATGTTTACAGCGGAGGTCACGTAGATTATGTGAGCTGAGGTGTTGGACAGATGGTGTTATGAGGGGCATCACGTGGAGTAGTAGTTCCCTCACAGATGGTGTATGAGGGGCATCACGTGGTGTAGTAATTCCCTCACAGATGGTGTTATGGGGAACCTCACATGATGCTGTAGCAACTCATTCACTACGTGGTGTCGTAGCATCATGGGGACACCACTTGGTCGACTTCACTCACTCAAGTGGGTGAGGTGTGGTCCCCGGCCTCTTTATCGTGGAGTCTCAGGGGAATTACCACTGGGTACCTGGGACCTCACTGTGTGAAGGTTAGCTTGGGTAAGACTCAACTGCCGAGTTGTTTTTCACTGACTTAAGCACTGTTCACCACTATTCAACACTGGTTCCATTCCTTTCCCAAATGGAATAGTAACTTCTGGCGAGAACTTGTTGATATTCCGGTGGGGAGGAGGGTTCAGGGGAGGGAGTTGGTATGGGCCAACATAACAGTTGACGTGGCTGCTGCTGAGCAGCGCCAGGTGCGTCTTGACCCTTCAGTGTCCGCTTTATGTTCCTGGAGCAGGTAATAAATCAGCCAATCAAAATCACACGCTTTTAATTATGTCAGCCAATCAAATCACGAGTCATCATTTTTAAAGCATTGTCATTCCCAGAAGTCAGTCGCGTGTTTGGGTGGGTCAGTGGGTCACCCTTTAAGATAGAGAGGCTTCCTACACACACACACACACGGGACACGTTTCTACCTGATAATAATAGTGCTTTGAGGGTAGCTGAGGTAAACAAGTCTATTTCCGTAAAGACGTTCATCCCGGCAAATCCCATTACCCATTGTAGTGTTGACCTAAGCTGGACTTAGTTCACGTAAGAGGTTTATTCAATCCTATTTACCGTTTCTATTCAAGTATTAGGTCATGTTGCAGCTCTATCTTACTCTATCATCCCAATACGAAGCTTAACCCAATGTTTTCCCGACGCTTTGGTAACACTTATGGTTAATGTATGGTGAGTCACTTGCTAAATATATATACATCATGTTTTTGGGGGGATGGGGTGGGGAGGGATTATAATGATAAGATTGAAGGTAAATAGAATATGGTGTTGTCTGAAGGTGTGTGTGTAGTCGTGGGGTGTCCGGACCCACCCCTTCTGCCCCCATCCTCCGGCGTCTGGAAAGGGCGGTGGCGAGGGGGGCTGGCTGGCTGACTCACCGTTGTGGCTCTCCGCTCCTAGATACGTCTTTCATCTCGCTCTCTCTCTCTCTCTCTCTCCTTGTCGATAATGCATTGTCTTTTAGCTTTGATTATTATTATTATTATTTTATTTCTTGTACTCGAATTCCTCGTTTAGTGTGACGTGATGGATCGTGTTTGTTGTGGTCGATTTTGCTGACATGACGTGAGTTGTTTGTGTTATGGCTGGATGTTTGGCAGTGGGAGTTATCTAGATGGTTCCGTGACATATCTCTCTCACACACACACACACCTTCGTCTTCTGACACTTAACTCAATTTTATTCATTATTTTGACGTTTTAAGAGTTTACTTCATATGTAATAGACTTTCAGTAGACTAATAAAAGATATATTAGCATCTTTTGGGGGGAATTCTGATTGGCTTATCAGACTAGCTGAGTGACGTGTCAGTGACGTGCTATCCCAGTGTGTCGTAGTTTGCCCTTGACATTCACGAACATTGATCCCATTTTCAGCGGCGCTCTTAATAGTTCAGGGAGAAGATGGTTGTCTTAACCACCTCGTCTCAACCACCTCGTCTTAACCACCTCGTCTCAGCCACCTCGTCTTAACCACCTCGTCTCAAACCACCTCGTCTTAACCACCTCGTTTCTCCCACAGTTCTTGGCTGGACTGGGTGTACCTGCGTCATGGACCATCCACGATGTGTATGGTCTGGATGAGGAGTTGTTGGGTATTTTGCCGCTGTTGGTGCAGTCATTCTCCTGTACCCCTTCAATGACAAGGTATGTGGTGCTCATTCTACAGGTGTCAGGACTTGGTGTCTTTATCCATTCTTACAAGGCCTTTCATGTTATACACAGAGACATCTTTATCCATTATAACGATGCCTTATATTGTCCAGGGTAGATGTCTTTATCCATTCTTACAAGGCCTTTCATGTTATGCACAGAGACATCTTTATCCATTATAACGATGCCTTATATTGTCCAGGGTAGATGTCTTTATCCATTCTTACAAGGCCTTTCATGTTATGCACAGAGACATCTTTATCCATTATAACGATGCCTTATATTGTCCAGGGTAGATGTCTTTATCCATTCTTACAAGGCCTTTCATGTTATGCACAGAGACATCTTTATCCATTATAACGATGCCTTATATTGTCCAGGGTAGATGTCTTTATCCATTCTGACAAGGTCCTTCTAGATTACCTTACACTTCAATGTTTTGTTGCCATTCATTCACCATAACTACTGTGGTAGGTCTGTTCTGTTCCCTTCACACAGAAAGGCCTCAAGTTATCCATATGTCTTAACTTCTGTGTTTTCCCCTGGTGACACTCTCGTCCCCTTCATCACTTTTAACCACATTTTCTGGTCAATTTATACATGTGCAGTACTTCCTTGATGCCTGATCCCCCCCTCACCCCCAGTACTTCATAGAACCCCATTCCCTCCCCCACCCCCCAGTCTTGTAGCTATCTCTCCCCATCATCCTCTTCTTCACTTTACCCTTCTCACTTAAACTACTAACTTGTGTTCACTTCCCATTCTTGCAATTACAATATACTATAGACCTTATCACTGCAGAAAACTTTGCTTAACTCGCTGTTTGACTGCTACACTTTCACAATACTGTACTGTGGTCAAGTAAGAAATACCACTGAGGTTACTAATGGAAACGAATCCTAGAAAGTATTTGGTAAGATGTTTATATTTTTCAGGGCGAAGATTTCAAGAACAAGCAAGAGGAGGAACAGGAGTCATCAGATAAAGAGGTGTCTGAAAAGGTCTACTTCATGAAACAGTTCGTCGGTAATGCCTGTGGTACGGTGGCTCTCTGCCATGCCATCGCCAACAACTTAGACAAGTAATTATCCAATGGCTTTTGTATTGGTTTATCACAGCATATATTTTCTAAGATTTTATTTCAGTAAGAGTTTCTATGCACTACAAACAGATGAACAAGAAACTGAGGGACTGATGTCAAAAATATTTCTGAGGGTCATCAGCGGGTGGATGGTGGATAGGATAAGGACATGAGATGTTATGGTGTAGCTGGTGTGGTGAATAGGTGACAGTGGTGGATAAAATTAGTGAGGGATGTTGCTGAGTGGCTGGTACTGATAGTGAATGCTGATATGTTTCATTATACCTTCAGTAGAGAGTGAGTAGATGCCGCATTAGCCGTCTATCCCTCCAGTACTCTGTATATCTCCACGTTGCTTTTGTTTGCTTCATCACGTTTGTGTTTTCAGGATCGAGCTTGCTGATGGTGCGTTAAAGGACTTCATGGACAAGACATCATCCATGAGCTCTGAGGGAAGAGGTCATGCATTAGAAACTGATGAAGGCATTTCTAAAGCTCATGAAGAGTCAGCACAGGAAGGACAGACTGAGGTATTGGTCTTTGAACAGTCTCAACACCAGACTTTTATTGTAATAAATCATTTCACCCTGGGAGTGGGAGACATAGACCCTGACCCTTGGTGTGGCTGTTTAGTATCTGAATGAACACCTCATGGCACCGGGACATAATCCAAGTGTGGAAAATGGCTATATCTGCAGAGTATTTTTCTTGGGTAATAGCACAATAATGTACCTTATTGAATGTCTTATATACAAGTCCTATATTACAGTATATAGAACAATGTTTGTCTCGTATATATACAGTAATTATACCTAGACAACACCATTGAAGTTTTGAGAACAGTGTATTTTCATTACCATTTTACTGCCATTCTCCACACTCACGTAGGTCAGCCGTGATCATCTACAGTACTGTATAATGGATCACTTAGGTAGGGTGGAGAGACAGAAATTACAGTTTTACATGAGGTGAAATACTTGAACCTCTATAATGATTAAGAGAAAATCTAAGCTCTTGAGTGTGGCATAGAGAGACCTTTAGGAATAGCACCATTATGGGACATCAATAAAGGTGCAGAATAGTACAGGCGGGAGGGATGCAGGTATATTGTAGGTTGTGTGATATGAATCCTAATGATATTTTCACCACCTACAGGCACCAGACCGCGAGACTGAAGTAACGAGCACTTCGTCTCTCTCGTTGAGGTAGATGGCACCCTTTATGAGCTTGGTGAGTTTTGAGATATCAGCAATATTGGGGGAGATTTGTAGCCTAACTCTCACAGGTTTCGAGTAAGCTATGGGTGCATGATGTGTGAAGGTGGAAAACCCTTATCTCAAATTTGCATATTTGGTGCTTACATCCTTGCCTTAGGTAATGCCTCCTGTGTTAAGATGACTATATGAATAACAAAACATTAACCAAAGGACAGGTTCAGGCTTTGTGTTTTTACTTTGTGCAACAGAGATTGGTTCAAGTTTCTATGGTACTTTATTAATAGAAATGTTCTGTCCTCAGATGGCCGAAGGAAATTTGCAATCAACCACGGCCCCACAACCTCAGAAACACTCTTGAAAGTAAGTTATATTTATTACCCTAATAATTATATGCCTTCTCCAACTTCAAAGCATCGACTGATAACAGAAGTGAATAGGGAATAATGCAGTACCAGGAATGAATAGACATGTGTGCTGAGAGATGATGAGAACTAAAGATAACAAAAGTTTAACATGCAGTGTCACCCTCTCCTGTGTGTTCCTCCCCTCCATCAAATCCATGTGTTGTCATGGATCAATCACATATAACCTTTACTCATTTCTAACTTTTAAGCTGTGTTTAATAGGACTCTTGGTCTATGTCTTATGGATCGCTTCTCACTCGTCCCGCCCCGGCCCTTGACAACCGAGGGGGAATTCTAAAACGTAATAACCCCCCTCCCCAGTGTTGATGAGGAATCACTCTACTGTCGATGAACAAAATAAATACTCTCCCATCTGTGTTCTGGCAGGCTCGGGTCATTGTGAAACCCAGCTGGTAATATCTTATTGACCATTTTCTCGTTCCTTCAACCACAAAATAATTTAGAGTTTAATCTCCAATTTTCATTTATTGTAAAGTCTCCTGCATTGTTATATAAAGTCATATTTTTGTACTTTCCCATGTATACATTTTTATTCATCCTTATCCTTCCTAATGTATAGCCGATTGTATAGTGAATTAGTGTGGGATTGTACAGTAAGCTTTGAATGTGGATGTAATAAAACATTCTATTTACTGTACGTACTGTGTAGGAAGATGTGATCCAATATAACCTTTAGCATAAATGTGGCGTCCTTGTAGCGATGGAGTTAATATCAATAATAACTACTGAAAACTATGTATGGACTCTAATGCCCTTCCCCCCCTCTACAGGATGCCGCCAAGGTGTGCCGCCAGTTTATGGACAGGGACCCAGAAGAATCACGTTTTGCAGTGGTAGCTCTTGCTGCTGGGCCTACAGAGTAAATCAAAGATGCCTTACAACAGGACCTCTTATCATTGTTTGTCTACATAATTGACGGATACTTTTGTAACTTTCTTTGGTGCAGAAAATCATTTGAAACACAAATATTTTCAGTTTTATTTTGCTTACAATTACTTTTGTTCGATATTGATAAGCAGGTCCTTAATAAACCAAGTGAAATGTTGTTTGAGGCCAGCTATAAGTTACTGTACTAGTCAGGTATATTATTTTAAGTTGATTACCTGTGTTATAATTTGGCAGCCAGTATTATCTGATCCCTTTAAGGATAATAACTTTGGGAATACTTGATTATGATTTTTGTCAAAAAAGACCATATACTATATGATTAAAATGATATATTGAAAACTTTATGATGTTGCATTGCTTCAATCTTTTGACTTATAATGGCAAATATTGTTTGAGAGTTGAGACCTTCAATTAGAGATTTTGTCATATTAGTTTTTTTTATAATCAAATAATTTACTGACTAAACTAGAACATCCACAACATATCAGCCTTGTTAGTAAGCCCTATTTAACTCTTGAACATTCCTTATATACTTAAATATTTTGCATCTTGGAGTATTATATTGTGTGCGAGCTATTTACGTTACAGTGGTCTCCTGGTACTCTGATAGGGTACAGTATATTTGTTCTCCCTGTAGTACAGATATTTCATGGAAGAGAAGGTACATTAATTCACTTGGGTTATTTCTTCTAGTTCGTAAATCTGTCAGTGTTCGGCTCCACAAAAAAGCACTAAAACTGTGGTGTGTGATATGTATATTGTCAACTATGTCTGCTTACACATGGCTTGTAAATGTTAATGTTATGTATGTCCAGATTAATCAGACGTGTGCTTTTAAAAGAATTTTGAACGAAATTGCATCTTATTGGTGACGACGCATTAAAAAAACCTAATATTTCAATAACTAATCGTAAGCACTTTTAAGATTATTAGACCACCTAGATTGGATATTTCCATTGTCACTTTGCTAACCCTGTTTATATCCCTCAGTACCTTGGAACTTACACATGATGATGATGATGATGGTGTTGTAAACTTAGTGTATTTTCAAGCTTCAAGTAAATTATGATATAAATTGACCTTTTATGTAAACCTTATTATATAGATATTTAACTTATCACATCATCCTTACTATTTTATTCAGTTCACTATACAGTACTGATACTACAGAGGGTCCCTGGGTTCTGTTCATGAGAAAGCCTGTAGTCTTAAGGCGGAACATGCTCTGTTCTCACGGTGCTTACAGAACAATGTTTAAAATCCCACTATATCATAACCTAAGTCCTTCATCTAAAATCACTTAATTTGAGAGAAAATATTAAATAGAATAATAAAATACAGTAAATGAATGTAAAAGTAAATCAGGTAAATAAAATGCTGTAAATTTCAAGTTTAACCTCACACGTAGCAGTGGGCGTTGCTAAGTCGGGGACCCCCTGTACTTTGAATTGCATATAAAGATGTTTTATCCTAAGCCTGTATAGAATGATGTAAGAATATGTCTAACAAAGGCTTGGATGGGAGGATTGGGGCCTTGGGAAATCTTTACCTAATAACAGTTGGGTCAGTAAACCAAAGGTAAGTCACTCTAAGGCTAGCCGAGTCTGCTAACTATAAGTCCCCGATGAAAGGGTGTACTGCACTATGGGAATGTCCACACCAACCATCAACTGTTTTTCTTTTCACAATATAAATGAGTAATTAAATATACAGTGCACATTTATTTATTTATTCGGGTCAATACTGTATTTTATGGTATATAAGACATACGACCATATAAGAGACACAACCCCTATTTTAGCAGGGAGTATTGAGGAGAGTTTATTATTTGTATTTTCCTCCTGTAGCCATAGTTTTCAAAAAATATTATATACAGTACCAGTAAATGTTAGGAATAAATAAAAATACCAATAAATAAGTTACAACAAAGATTGCTGTATTGACAAACAAGTAAATACAAGTCAAATGAAAGTTTAACAGTTGTAATTTGCATATAGTCCCTGCTTCACTATGGTAACAGACGCCTCCTCCACCGATCCCCTAGCAACACTCTCCCTTCAACACGGCGTGGTGTCCTCCCGCTCCCCCTGCCGGTTAACTTGTGTGCAATGAAATGTATTTTCCCTTTATGGGTTTGCCTTTAGGACAATTATTTCTTTACTTTTTCACTATGTAGTTAGGATGGTGTGTGCAAGTATATCGGTTAAAATAATGAAAGAAAGTTACGTATGTCTACCCAAAAACACGAGTTCAAAAACAACCATAACACCTCACAGCTTGGCCCAGTAGCCTGGCGGTGACAGTGACGAGTCTAACCTGGCTACAATGCCGCCAGTAACATTCATTTGTATCAAGTATTTGTAGATTTAAAAATTAATGTAGTAGGTATGGCATTAATAGATTATAATGCTTATAAGAATTCAGTAATGGTCACTGCTAAGCTCCCTCTGAAGAGTTGGGTGTCAGCCGTACGGACGTTAATCGTCTTGGGTTATAATCAGTACTGTAGTTATAAATCGACCCTTTATATTTACAGTAATTATTTTCTTAATTAATTAAAAAAAATGTGTTAGTAAACAATAACATTCAAAATTCTGGAGTTGGATGACATAGAATTTAGTCTACTGGACACATCAACTGGGGATTCAGTAGCTTATGGGAGACAGCACCTTCACACATAGGATGCAGACTGATCTTTTTAGCCATTTTTCAGAAATAAAGTATGTCTTATGTCATAAAATACAGTATCTATAACATCAGGCTCATGTGTCATATCTAGGTACAGTAGATCCTTGATATAACACAAGATTGGGACTGACAATTTTCACTCTATAACAAATTACATTACAGCAATTGTATGTATGTATTTTAATGGGACTGCAGCACCAAAACATACACCAAAATTTCTTAACTTGAGGTTTCGATTCATGTTAATCGTGTGCTTACTGGACTGGTTTACATTTGGTATTTTTTGCAATGTAGGGGGTCCGTGACTTGCCAACGTCCGACTTGTGAATGCCCGCTGATATGAATGGGGTTAAACTTGAAATTTAAAGTTTTTTTTTTTTGACTGGGAATAACCCACCCGGGCACAGGTCATCAACCCACAACAGGGCCTTAGGGATAAGGGTAAAAGAAATTAAAAATAGAAGAGAGAGATTATTTATCTACACGTTGATGCCGGAATCATACATGATGTGCATAGATGCTACTGGCCAGTGCTCGTGTACAACTCTCCTGTTCGTGCTACCATCTACTGAGGGCAGGGGAGAGCCAGATAAAGGAGGCAGTGGGAGTGATGTTGCTTAATGAATGTTCCTAGAAGATTATTTTAGTTTTATTAGAATATTTTACATTTTAGTGAAATTTAGTTCTCTCCCATCTAGAAGCAGTATGATTTCATAGATGTTTGTTCACTAAGTAAAGAATGTTCCTCTAACATCAAAGAATGGCTGAAAACTGTGTGACCACAAAACTGTAGAACCATTTGCAAAGTGAGGCCAGTGAGAGAGTAATACATTAGCTCCCTGAAGGCATTGATACACCACTTGTACCAACTCCCACCTACTCTCTGATGACAGGACCTTTGCTACATGTAAACCTCGTTATATACTGAGAAAGGTCCTTAGAGACTTTGTCTGCTGTTTGAACTACAGAGACCTCAGCAAAATAAAGTTAACAAGATATTACAGCTGTTATTTGGGTGCAATTCCCAAGGTAGAGAATGTGGTAGGATTTTCAGAAGCTTTATAAGCACTAATAGTTGAGGAAAAGACCAATATTAATAAAAATATAGGCTATATACTTTTCAAGGGACACGTGGCTGGCTAGTAAAATAGGTACATGTATATAAAAAATCCTGAACTGTGTAAATTTAACTGCGAGAGAGAGGCAGAGCAGTACACAGTGGTCCAGGTCATCTCATATCTGGCTTAGGTCCACCATGTCATCAGGCCATATTGGTGCCAATAAAACACTTACCATCTGTGTCCTTGGCTACAGACTTCCTCAAGAACTTTCATCAAGCCCAACAAAAGCATGTATACTGTACATGAACCAAGAGAGAAATTACGAGGAACTTAAATACAATGTAGGTGTTCGTGGTATAGTGTACGTCCACTACAACAACACCAAAGGTCTCTGGTCTACCGTCAATACCCTCGTCCTCCTTGGCCAGCAGCGGGGCCTCACCATTAGAGACCTTACTCAAATAAGTAATTTCAAAGCTCTCTTAGATCTAACCTGATGTTGCTGAGCATTTTGTCAAGGTCCCTCCCCCTCACTGCCGAACACACCAGCCATTGCACCCGAAATGAACTGATACACATTCTAGGAAAGTAAATCCAATTGTATGCTATCTAGGCTGATGACATTATTGATGTTAGTGGAACTGAGCAAATCTCCCTTCATCTGCACTGTGTTGTAAAAAATAAGTTAAATGACCGTTTGGAGATTCATGAGAATTTTATGTCCTTCCTCCCAGCCCACAGAACGACTGGTGCTTCCTTTGCTTTATGTATTGCCAATGAACTCAAGAACTGGTCCCTCTCCCAAGATAACATAGGTGGCCAAAGTCATGACAGTAGTTGTAATATGAGTGGCAGTAAGAATAGTCCCCAAGTCCTTTTGTTCATCATCTACCAACACGACACACCTACAGGCACTGCATGAACCCACTCCACTGACGTCCCTTACCTAAACATCAAGGAGTTGTCTTTACTTTCTGATAACATCTTCCAAACCCTCAGAATCCCCCAAGAACCAAATAAACTAACCAAGTCCTAATTTACAATAACTAATTAAATCTACCGTTAGATCGTTGCATTTGATTAATTTTAGGAGGATTTTAAGTCCATTTGGGTTGCCTAATCTTCACGTGATGATATTTGACAATTCCCCGTAAACACCTTTAATAATTTCGTCATTTATTTTTTCCTTTTATCTTTAACACCATTGCTTTTTATAGTTATACAAACGTTAGAGTGAAAATTCCGAGGAAAACAAACCGTTAGTAGAGACGCCAGATTAAACACTGAAATCTCCAGATCTCAAACACTCATTACCATTACCAGAAAACATACCAACAAATCAGCACATTAATGGAGTAACTTAGTAAATGTTTATTTAAATAACATGATTAACCAACATCTGATTGAGTTTACACAAATGAAAAGTGGATAAAATATGAGTACCGTACTTACTTGTACAAGGTAGATATCACGGAGCAATTGTCACACACCCTTCCCTCACGCCGTCACTCAAGTCAATGACTGATTACTTGGGGAATTTGAAATGTTATAAAATTACCACGAACAAGGATTGTGAGCTATTTATATTTTATCCTAAAAAAATGGCTGAAACTTATTTTAAATTCATCAAATGGAATTATCTGATAATATCTTTAATTAAGTTAGGATAGTAGATGATTAATTCATGCTACTAAAAAAACGGATGTTCCGATTCTGTTTGTGATATTTTTTAACATTAATCACTTTGAGAGTCACAATGATAGATAGGGACACGCTGGCATCTAGAAAAACGAGTGACTACTCCTCCAAGCTGGCAACTAGAAAAAAGAGTGAATACCCCTCCAAGCTGGCAACTTACTAGACTATCTAAAGCTGAATATTGTCAACTAAAATTATTGTAAAACCCTGACCACTACAACATATTAAGTAATTGTTAGAAAGTAAAAAAAAATAATGAAAATCTTCGTATTTTTTGTTAATAATTCACAGTAAATGAAAAATACTTGTTTCTTAAGGTTCCAACACTGAAACTACATATACTGTACACCCCCTTGAAGACGTGAACTCCCATATGGATAAACAACTCTCCTATCCACAGTCATGAACTTGAACTTGTCCCCATGACCGTCCGCGGGACATATTTCACAAGAGAGGAAAATTGACAAAATGGCAGGAATCTGTAACTTTCACACAAAATCAGCCACTGGTTCAGGACCACCCACCCACAAACGTCCTGTCACTTTATACATATATAATTATGTCAAACTCTTCCGGATTATACATTAAGTTCTAGAAATTATTTGGCCCGTTTATACATCTTTTGTATTGGGTACAATATACTATACAGTATGTAACACAAACACCTGTGTATGGGCAATGTCTGTCGTAGATATACATGAACATCTATATTTCAACCTTACGATTATAAGATTTTAATACAACTTTTGTCTTTAATTTGAAATTTCCAAGTGATGCCAAACTGACAGCGAGTGTATGACGTGGGCACAGTCAGTGTTGTGACTTCCTGTGTTTGAGCACTGTGGCTGTGTAGTCAGTGTTGACAATAGGGACTTTGAGAGCTTCTGGCATGGACGAGTGTCAGTAAGAAGTCTTAATCGTCAAATGTTAGAAGCTGAGAATTTCTTTTATATTGTAGCAACTTGGTTGTTCACCTGTCCTGTGATCTCTTCGAGGGAGCGTCCCTTTGTCTCCGGCAAGGCGACAGCGCTAACGATGGTGATTGTCACACATATACCGCTGAAGAACCAGAAAACCAGGTCCTCGCCAACTGCCTCTACTGCCGATGGGTAAAGCTGAACTGATATAAATGATCCCAGCATTACGATTAACAGTTGAAATGAATAACCAACACTTCGGGAAGATATTGGCATCAGTTCTCCCGCCAACACTGAAAACACTGGCTGGCCAATACCAGCAAAAAAGATGAAGATAACTGCTACAGTAACTGGGAGCCAGCCCAGGGTGTCGGCACTCCCCGTCGTCTGAAGGTAGAAGTACCCACCGAATACAGCCATACTCACAGCAGCGACAGAATACGAGACAATGATCAAGGGTTTACGGCCCAGACGGTCAACTATAAAGATGTACACTACGGACCCGACGACCCTGAAGAAGGAAAATATCATGGCGCAGGTGTAGGCATCTATGTCGGTCTGCGCCACCTTGAAGATGGGCACCAAGTAACTTGCCAGCACTAAACACCCATTAAAGGCCACCAAGATATTCAGAAACGCCAACCAACAAAATATACGACATGTTGATGGTTCTAAGAGGCCGCCGAGTTGCTGCCAAACAGTAGTCTTTGTTTTGTCTGAACCTTCAACTTCTTCTTTCATGGACATTAACTCTGTCTTGGAGTCGTAGTGTTTACCTCTGAAGAAAGTTAGAGCTTTCTCAGCCTCTGAGACACGACCTAGGACAACGAGCCAGCGAGGAGAATTTGGCAGTAAGAACAGACCAATGAAGGGAATTACAGAGACTCCACAGAAAACGAAGCCCATCTGTCGCCAGTCGAACTTCAAACCCCCAAGAGCAGACACCAAAAATACCCCCATTTGTCTCGCTAATGTGGTAAGGCCGACCAGACTTCCACGATTACTCTTGTGAGCAATCTCGATGACGTAGGGGCTAGAACCGGATGACATCACGCCAGCAGCGGCACCGAGGAGTGAGCGGGATGTGAGGAGCACCCAGGCACTGGGGGAGAAGGAGAGTAAGAGCCAGAGAGCCGCCGTGACGGGCAGAGTCACTAACAGCGTCACCCGATGACCCAGCCTGACCAGGACGGCCCCTCCTACAAGGCACCCTACGGCAGCACCGATGTTCACTGTACTGCCTGCAAAAGTTGGAATCAGTTTTAGCTCAAAATATCAAGGAAATAAGATAGAGATATTGACTCAAGAAGCGTCAAGTGATTATAAAAGGATTGAAACAATGCATTATTATGGATCACAGTATGGCTTGAAGGATAACAAGATGCAGGTGGTGACTAGTGAAATTCTTTAACGTTTATGCAAATTAACAGAAAGTTCACTCCACTTAAGACTTTTATGCAGTGTTGAGTCTGTGTGTCTTTTGAATTTCTCCTTCTTGATACTAGTAATATGTAGAAACAGTGTAATGGAGGTGCAACAAGAGACCGAAAATTAACAAAAAATATCTGATGATTTGTTAATGAAATACGTCACTATTCCATAACAATCTAACCTTATCTTTCACTATGAGGTCAATACCTATGAAATCCTTTATAAATCACTTAGAACAATTATCCTAATCCCTCACTGACCCGTATTACCTTTACAGCAACTGATGAGAAATAACTAAACCTGACTTACTGTAGAGCGCCGCTTGTGTTGGGTTGAGCCGGATATCCTGTGAGTCTTGGCTGGTGAGCTCGAGGAGTGTTATACCAGAGAACCCCATTATGGTGCCAATGATTAACTGCACCAATGCCATAATCACCGACGCAAACAACTGTAAACAAAGTAGGATTTATTAGTTAATTATAGGTAGAAAATTATAGGCTACTGATAAGGATATTTTATATTAATGAATCTTTCTAAGCATCTGGTTTTGTTGATTATATCCTTGTTTAAAATACCCTTACTGTTTACAACTGTTGTATAGCTCTACTGTATACCTCCATGGTCTATGTATACTGTATACTCGAGTTGTTTCCATACATGGTGAACTGTATACTTGCATTATCTATATACAAGTCAAACCAATTGCAAACTTGTATGATGATTTAATGAGTATCTAAATAATTTTTCGTGAGGACAAGTCGTCAAGCTTAGGGGTATTATTCACCAGCCATCAGCTTACTCGTGGGTGGTCGGTTAGAGGCAGATACCAAACAGGGAGGTACTACCGCCTGGGAAGATATTGGAAGCATAATGTGTTGGTAGACCCTGCTGCCATATGTGACCAAGTCCCAGGTTGCTGATCTCACTTTCTGCCTCATTTACACACAATTGCAGGGTCTCAATTGTTTCTCTTACTATTGACAACACAACATACATATATTGTTTCTCACTCTTGATATTTTTTTTTCTTTTTTTCTTTATGGTTCTTTATTATTATTATTATTATTATTATTACTACTGTTACTATTATTATTATTATTATTATTATTATTATTATTATTATTATTGTTATTATTATTATTATTATTGTTATTATTATCATTACATTTTCGCCCCCCAGGCCCCGATATGGGTCAGTGACCTGTGCCCGGGTGAGCTAATACCCGTAAAAAAAAAAAAAAATTCTGTTACGACCAGCTTACTCGTAGATGGTCGGTTAGTTCTCTGTTATGATCAGCTTACTAGTGGGTGGTCGGTTAGTTCTCTGTTATGATCAGCTTACTAGTGGGTGATCGGTTAGTTCTCTGTTATGATCAGCTTACTAGTGGGTGGTCGGTTAGTTCTCTGTTATGATCAGCTTACTAGTGGGTGGTCGGTTAGTTCTCTGTTATGATCAGCTTACTAGTGGGTGGTCGGTTAGTTCTCTGTTATGATCAGCTTACTAGCTTAGTTCTATGATCAGCTTACTAGTGGGTGGTCGGTTAGTTCTCTGTTATGATCTTACTAGTGGGTGGTCGGTTAGTTCTCTGTTATGATCAGCTTACTAGGGGTGGTCGGTTATCAGCTTACTAGCGGGTGGTCGGTTAGTTCTCTGATGATCAGCTTACTAGTGGGTGGTCGGTTAGTTCTCTGTTATGATCAGCTTAGCTACTCTGGTATGATCAGCTTACTAGCGGGTGGTCGGTTAAGATCAGCTTACTAGTGGGTGGTCGGTTAGTTCTCTGTTACGACCAGCTTACTCGTAGATGGTCGGTTAGTTCTCTGTTATGATCAGCTTACTAGCGGGTGGTCGGTTTGTTCTCTGTTACGATCAGCTTACTAGTGGGTGGTCGGTTAGTTCTCTGTTATGATCAGCTTACTAGTGGGTGGTCGGTTAGTTCTCTGTTATGATCAGCTTACTAGTGGGTGGTCAGTTAGTTCTCTGTTATGATCAGCTTACTAGTGGGGTGTCGGTTAGTTTTCTGTTATGATCAGCTTACTAGTGGGTGGTCGGTTAGTTCTCTGTTACGATCAGCTTACTAGCGGGTGGTCGGTTAGTTCTCTGTTACGATCAGCTTACTAGCGGGTGGTCGGTTAGTTCTCTGTTACGATCTTTAATGTCCAGCGTTAGTACAGGAGGAACAGGGAGTACTGGGGTGAGCTGTGTCATACTGTGATAATATTAAAAACAAAAATCATATTATGAGTGAGAGTAAAGACAAAATTTGTAAATACTGAAGGTGTTTAATCCAAGGGACATGGCAGTCACAGAAAAGACGTGATTGGTTATTTTTTTACGGAGTGAATACCTGAGTGGCAATAGTAGGCTTGACGTCATCAGTAACCAGATTCGGCCGAGAGCAACCTTCAGGAGGGTGTTGAGGAGCGTTGGAGCACTGAGGAACGACGGTGGTGTTCCTCAGGCCGTCAGTCGCGCCACTCAAGTTACCATCACTGTTTTCTTTCTGTTTATAATACATTTCCTTACCGACAGGGGTTCGTAGATTTTCCTTTGCTTTCTCGAAGTCGTATTTTATTGTTTTTGCTTTAGTGTGAAGTTCTGAGGGTCGTATATTTCTCTATTGTTGTGGTATAGTGATTCTATTGTTTATAAATGTTTACACCCGAATTGTAAGGCATGAAAATATTATGACGAATCACAAATTTTCTCACTTGTTTAGAATATCAAAATAATTATTGTCCTGTATGAAGCAAATGGTGATCACTTGTGAGTTTGTCGTACACTGTATAATTCTATTTTCTTAAAAGTTTCGGTGATTTTAACTGAGATAACTGGACTGACTAGAAGATAAATTGATAATAAACTTGTATTGATAAAGGAGAGTAACAGAGTACGTAAAAAAACTTGTGGTGGACTTCCAGCTTTGTGCATTAAGAAAATTGAAATTACAGTGATATTGACACAGGAACTCGTATAGGAATAGTTCTTGAGAATCTTTGTCCTGACGAAGATGTTGTAGAACTGGTAACGAAAGATTCTACAGGAGTTTATACAAGTGAAGTGAAGAGCTCAGGTGAAGATACTGTTCACCAATCACTGTAAAGAAGTATAGACTGATGTGCCTTCTGCAGGTTGGGATGAGTGGCTGATGGAAGATCACGAACCTCGCAGAAGGGGGGGCTACGACATGACTGAAAGTGAAACGTTAGGAAACAAATCCAACGCGTGTTGCTGCATATAAGACCATGACACAATACCAACCACAACATAAAGTGTCGTAACAAATGACTTAATACAATTTCTTTCCTTAAAACATCACGAAAAAACTCAACCAAAATAAACAACTAAGCAATGGTTTTATTTAGGGAAGGGGATGGTAAGTTGAACGGGGAAAAATATACGTAATTACACATGATGTGTTGGGAGCGATCAGCACAGATAGTTGTTTCAGCTACTGTACGTATGTATAGATGTATGTATAAGTGGAAGCGTGATATGGGTTGTATACATGTAGGGGTGGACGAAACTTGATGTGATGTATCAGAGGATGAACCTGGGGCCGAGAGAGGGGGCAGTAAGGTGACAGTCACCCTGGCCTTGTGTTTACACCTCCTTGAGTCGCCCCCACCAACACCTGAACATTTATTCTCTCACCTTGTTTCACTTTAATATCATCTAACCTAACCTAACCTAAGCTAACCTAACCTAACATAAACTAACATAACCTAACATAGCCTAACCTAAGCTAACCTAACATAAGCTAACATTTACCTAACCTAAGCTAACCTAACCCCAAAACGTAGCAATAATGCGTTAAATCATTAAGTAATATGAATTATTTAATTTCTATGTGAAGTGTAGAGTGTGGAGAGGGGTGTGGAGTGTGGAGAGGGGTGTGGAGTGTGGAGAGGGGTGTGGAGTGTGGAGAGGGGTGTGGAGTGTGGAGAGGGGTGTGGAGTGTGGAGAGGGGTGTGGGTGTGTGGAGAGAGGGGTGTGGGAGGGGGTGTGGGGTGTGGAGTGGGTGTGGAGAGGGGGTGTGGAGGGGGTGGTGTGGAGGGGGTGTGGAGTGTGGGAGAGGGTGGGGTGGGATGGGGTGTGTGGAGAGGAGTGTGGAGAGGGGTGAGGTGTGTGGAGAGGAGTGTGGAGAGGGGTGTGGGTTGTGGAGAGGGGTGTGGAGTACTTGCCAACAGTGCGTAACAAAGACGTGAGCGACCGTCCAAGTGGCTAACGATCCAATCAGTGGCGAAGAGGATAAAATAATAAGAGGATAAATAGATAAATTAAAAAGATGAACCTTAACTATACCCAAAAATTTCTTTAACAAACATCAACCTTTTCGTTTTCTTTGATAGATGAACAACACAACAGGTGGCCTTTACCCCAAACTATTACCTACTGAGAAACTCTTTTATTCCTTCTGGTGCCAAATAAAACCTTTTATCTCTAGACTGTGTTGATACCAAATACACATTATCTTATATAACCGTTAACAAAACTCATCCACACACCAAATGTAACGAAGACTCCTTAACGACCACCTATCTACCTGCATGGAGTAACCCCCAAATTGTGTTAAGGACTAAATAACAACAGTAAGAACAATATATAACATATACCCTTCTCGATCTGTGACTCCTTGGCTGGGGACTGGGAGTGACATGAAGCCACATCTCTAACCTAACCTAACCAGTTTGTTCAAAAGAAGACATGAATAATAATGACACTACGGAGCTCCACCGCCTGACCACCTCACTTCATCTTACCTGTACGAATATAAGGAATTAACTCTTATATACACCTGCTTTACTATCCTAATTGCCACACTATCTGTGTACGCGTTCACCTCGACACACCAAGAAACAAACTGATTTTCGAGCAACTTACAGACCCGTATGTAGGCTTTGGGGGCATTAGTCTCCTCCAATCACTGCAAGTCTTACAAAAAGCCATGGCACATCTCGTCGATGATTGGTTACATGAAGGCTGTGGGCGGAGTTAGTCAATTCAGTGTTGTCTGTTGCCTTAAAACAACTTCTTGCTTGATCAATCTCTATTTTTTCTTTTTTTTACGGTTATTAGCTCACCCGGGCACAGGTCACTGACCCACATCAGGGCCTGGGGGCGAAAATGTAATAATAATAATAATAATAATAATAATAATAATAATAATAATAATAATAATAATAATAATAATAATAATAATAATAATAATAATAATAATAATGATAATAATAATAAAAATAATAATAATAATAATAATAATAATAATAATAATAATAATAATAACAATAATAAATAATAGTCATAATAATTCATAATAAATAAAATTTATGATAAAACAAACAATATAAAATAATAAAATAATGATGATAATAATACAGTAACTGTAATAATAATAATATTAATAATAAAGAACTATAAATACAAAAATGAAAAAAAAGATCAAACGTGAGAAATAATATATGTTGTGTTGTAAGAGAAACAATTGAGACCCTGCAGTTGTGTGTAGACGAGGCAGAAAGTGAGATCATCAACCTGGGACTTGGTCACATATGGCAGCAGGGTCTACCAACACATTATGCTTCTAATACCTTCCCAGTACCTCCCTGTTTGGTAACTGCCTACTGACTATCTATCTATCTATCTCTCTATATATCTATCTATCTATCTATCTATCTATCCATCTATCTATCCATCTATCTATCTATCTATCTATCCAAATTACCCATAGAAGGTGAAGGAAATAAGGCTTCAGTGTATAAAAATTTATTAAAATTACAAAGCAGAAATAACAATGACAATACATCAGGTTGGGAAATGCGCTGCTTGTTACAGTAAACTTCAGGTGGACTGGTCGCTCATACTCCACCCCGCCCCCCTGCCTCCACTGGTCGCTCATACTCCACCCTGCCCCCCTGCCTCCACACACACACACTCCACCTTGTCACTGTGTACTGTCAATAACAACAAAGGGAATTTATCTTGACTTTACAGTAAGTTTAAAGGTGTGATTGTATTGTGGGTATTGTAGTAACATTGTTCTTTTCTGTATAAATGTTGTATTAGCAAAAACTCTATTATCCTGAAAAAAGCGATTTATTAACTTTAAATCCTTTATTTGACTGGATTCATGTTTATGTATATCCATGTATATCAATGTATCATAATTAATTTACCATTTTAGTCGATTAAATTATTATAGATGTAATTAATTTTGTTAATCCTTGTTTCTATTATTATCCATAGATTATCAGGATGTGTGTGTGTGTGTGTGTGTGTGTGTGTGTCTTAGTCGACAGGGGGACGGCCGTTGTTTCACTTGTTTTATTGAACTAATTTTACCACACTTCAATGGCCCCAAACGCCTGCCGTAACAATTACTGTGCTTGTTTTTAAATATTCTTCAATTTCACTTCTAGTTACATTATATATCTCAAAGTCTTCAATTAATAGTTATATATAACGGTGGGCAGCTTGTTCAGGGGTCAGTGGTCAGAAGTCATGAATATTGGTCAAATGAGAAACTTAGTTCGAAATTTTGATCCCAAGACGTTTGTTATCTATTAACATTATTTGTTTATCTCGAGTATTAATTCCTGTAAGTTATTCCGGAGAGAAAAATTTTCCAAGGTTCATAATTTCGAACGTTTGATTTTAATTTTGTCGAGCAGATTCAAGATCATAGTTATTCATGATCACGTTCACAGCTTAGCAATGCCGGTGAAAATAAACAAGAAACATTCCCTAGATACAGTTACTATGGTGAAAATAAAAGATATGGGGGTAAATAACAACCTAAATACGTAATGTAATGTAATTGTCATGCAACATACGGTACAGCATGGCGCATGGCAAGTCTCCTAACTTAGAAAATGCTTCGTTGATCAGCAAGAAGTGTGACGTCATATTAATGGAACATAACTGTCGTGTCCTTTGCTATATATAATTTCAATATAAGGCATAAAAAATTGTCTAGTTGGATTAATAACGTTCATATATATATCATTAAATATTGCTCCAGGACACAAGACGCCCCACTCTCGCGTTATATTATGTACACTTCTATATTATAAAGTCTACTGTACTGTAGGTCGTATCCACACCTTCTAAAACGGGCGGGTTACACCGTGTTGCTTTAGACCAGCGTCCACTGTGACAACACCACCGCTAACATCATCACCTCACGTTAATCTTCAATTAAACTGGTGAAATATGCGATTATGGATCGTCGTCTATATAAAGTGGATCATCTTGTCACAGTCGATCAAGTCTAAAAAAAAAAAAATCATATTCATGCCCTTTGGAAGACTGGTCGGTTAAACACCTATCCACTGACTAGTAAACCAAGAACAACTACTTGGTAATCAACAATGACACTTAGCTAAAACTAATTTAGATTACAGGAAACAATCTTCTTTGGGGGTCTACAATATGTAACACAAATGGCGAATAGCAATTTAACCAACACGTCTAAGGCAGAGACATAAACAAAACAGACTTCAATCATTTTTTTTTTTTAGAATTATTATATCATGAAATGGAGGGAAAACTGGAATATATGGTTATACTCAATTGCAATGGTATTTAGGCATACATACACGCAATCACTTGTCATGCACTATTGTAACATCTCAATCAAACTCTGGAAATGTCAACAATGTCAGATTCCGTAGAACATTCGGACATCACCCAGAGAAAACACTTATGATAATGACCGTCAAAAGCCCGCGTGAAAAACTGGAAAAATCTCGTTAAAATAATGAACTCTAAACTTGTGTTAATATGGAGTTTTAGGTCATCAAAGGTGATTAACTATTCGTTGTTGTTATGTTACATTATTCTCCAGTCTTACACAGTTGGAGTTTCTGATGAGTTACCTCCAGGGAAGTGTGTATGTGTGTGTGTGTGTGTGTGTGTGTGTGTGTGTGTGTGTGTGTGTGGTTTTACCCTGTACTGTTCTCCTAACTTGACGGAGGGAAACACGCGCAGAGAGGCATAACACCATCACAGTCTGCTAACTTGCTGAAAAATGTATATAAAGCCAATCCGCTGAGATTAAATGCCGGTGAAGTAGAGAAAATGATATCAATTTAAATGCACCTTAGGATATATGTAATAATATACCAGATGAGTTTAATTATACCCTACTACATAACTTATAGCACCTATATAGAATGTAGATATAGTCAACAAAAACAAGATAAAAATCATTTAAATCAACTTATAATTGCTGGATATGTACACGATATAGTTTTTTTTATAAAGCTCCAACAGCTGATAACATTAACAGCTGTAAACAAGACTTAGACTATAATGTTAAATGTATCAGTTATATCCAACAAAATCAAGAAACAAACGTGGATACAAATGGATTAACGCCTCCAATATATAGGTAAAGCATTCCTTACCTTATGTAAGAGTACACAAGGGCGACAAACCCAGTCTACAAAAATCACACTAATGTCTTTTCAGCTAAACAATCAATACAAATTCTCTGGCAACACTCACGAAGTTGCAGTGATTCAATATTTACAAGTCATTAAGGTAAAATTGTTTGATTCAAAATGTTCACCAACTAATGTCTTTCCTGATGCAGGTAAAGACGAACTTTGTTTCCCCTTACATTGTGTCTACATTGTTTACATGTGCTGTTTACAAGGTACAAAATGAAGCCTTCTCACACGAACGCTGAGTGGATGACGTTCTGGAGGAGTGGAAATCTTCCCATTCCCATAATTTCCTATACGACACACCTCCACCAACAGCAGTCTTCTTAGTATCAGGTTCGTCGTGATGATGGGAGCGGTTCTTGGCTGCTGCTGGTGATCCTTGGCTGCTGCTGGTGATCCTTGGCTGCTGCTGGTGATCCTTGGCTGCTGCTGGTGATCCTTGGCTGCTGCTGGTGATCCTTGGCTGCTGCTGGTGATCCTTGGCTGCTGCTGGTGATCCTTGGCTGCTGCTGGTGATCCTTGGCTGCTGCTGGTGATCCTTGGCTGCTGCTGGTGATAACTGGCTGATGTGATGGTTGCCAAACACCTCCGCCACGACACGGGAGAAATGGCAACAAGGTAAGGCTGGCTCACTCCCCGGGTCCTCCTGATGTCTGCGGTCTGCTACACGGGGAGGGAAACTCGCTACTGCCGCCCCTTCATGGTTCTATCTCTGCATGGAAGGTGTGCAACATTAGAGACATCATCAGCAAACACAGCAAGACTCTCAAAACAAAACAAGTGAGAGGTTTGTTAACATCTTTGTATAAGGGAAGGAATGGAAACTGTTCTGATCTAAAGTACTCACACACACACACACACACACACATCGAAATTCCTTTGATTTATCTTAATTTCATTCATATATCTTCATCTAAGCTGCATCAGTCATTTTCATTCAAATACAGTGAAACCTCCACATAACGGACTATAAGGGAGGGAATAGTCCAGTAAATCAAGGTCCGTTATATATAAAAACTCCATATAACTGAATATACAGGAAAGTATAGTCTGATAAATGAAATTCCGGTATATCAGAAACCATCTCTATATAACGGACTATATTCATTAGATCTAGGTTCGTTAAAGGGAGGTTACATTATAGTTCATGCTTCTATATTCTAATGCTCTTTCATTTTATTACTAACTTATATATAATAATTAAATAAAAAGTAATAGCCTCAGTAAATCAAGAACGAATCTATGTAAAGTCACTCAAATAAAAAATATCTATACAAAATTGTGTTGAAAAAATATGACACAACGGACGAAGGATTTTGACAATCCTACCGAGACAACAGGAGTCACAGTGTTCATTG
Source organism: Homarus americanus (assembly GCF_018991925.1). Taxonomy (NCBI): domain Eukaryota; kingdom Metazoa; phylum Arthropoda; class Malacostraca; order Decapoda; family Nephropidae; genus Homarus; species Homarus americanus. The sequence continues at coordinate 856,733 of NW_024722701.1, read as the reverse complement.
TGAAACTCATCAATCACCCCAAGTACAGATAGTTTTTTGAGTGACTGTACACACACTGCTAAGACACACAAGAATATACTGTAGTGTACACCTTAAGCCACTCACTGTAGATTCACTTTCACTACAAAATTAAAACAATAACAACATTAGATACTCAGTTTAGTAAGCCGAGAGACGTAGACTTTGAAAAACATTAATAAATACCATATTTTACCTCAGAAATGTATCAACTTTGAAGACTTCATACACTGGGCTAACCCATTATACATTGGGCTAACCCATTATATACTGGGCTACCCATCATACACTGGGCTACCCATCATACACTGGGCTACCCATCATACACTGGGCTACCCATCAAACTGCCCAAGAAAACAATAGTCCAGGTCTCTTTTTTAACATTGTCTCTCGATGGTCGATAAATATGGCGTAATAGAAAGTTCGTGAACCCAAAATGCCTAACTAGTAACCGAGAGAAGAACTTGGCTTAGCTTTGAAGAGGAGTAATGAGAGAGAGTGTGACGGTAAGAAGACTGGCCAAGGAGAGTGAAGTGAGACCCACCCTGGAGCTCACAACTGGAGGAAAGAGAACAACACCAATTAGAGACCAAGAACACGTAAATAAGTCATCGTGCACCTGGCAACATAAATAGGTCGTCGTACATCTGGTAACATAAATAAGTCATCGTGCATCTGGCAACGTAAATAAGTCGTCGTATAACCTGGCAACGTAAATAAGTCGTCGTACATCTGGCAACATTAATAAGTCGTCGTACATCTGGCAACATTAATAAGTCGTCGTACATCTGGCAACATAAATAAGTCGTCGTACATCTGGCAACATTAATAAGTCGTCGTACATCTGGCAACATAAATAAGTCGTCGTACATCTGGCAACATAATAAGTCGTCGTACATCTGGCAACATAAATAAGTCGTCGTACATCTGGCAACATAAATAAGTCGTCGTACATCTGGCAACAAAAATAAGTCGTCGTACATCTGGCAACATAAATAAGTCGTCGTACATCTGGCAACAAAAATAAGTCGTCGTACATCTGGCAACATAAATAAGTCGTCGTACATCTGGCAACAAAAATAAGTCGTCGTACATCTGGCAACATAAATAAGTCGTCGTACATCTGGCAACAAAAATAAGTCGTCGTACATCTGGCAACATAAATAAGTCGTCGTACATCTGGCAACATAAATAAGTCGTACGTACATACATGGCAACATAAATAAGTCGTCGTAAATAAGTCGTCGTACATCTGGCAACATAAATAAGTCGTCGTACATCTGGCAACATAAATAAGTCGTCGTACATCTGGCAACATAAATAAGTCGTCGTACATCTGGCAACATAAATAAGTCGTCGTACATCTGGCAACATAAATAAGTCGTCGTACATCTGGCAACATAAATAAGTCGTCGTACATCTGGCAACAAAAATAAGTCGTCGTACATCTGGCAACATAAATAAGTCGTCGTACATCTGGCAACATAAATAAGTCGTCGTACATCTGGCAACATAAATAAGTCGTCGTACATCTGGCAACAAAAATAAGTCGTCGTACATCTGGCAACATAAATAAGTCGTCGTACATCTGGCAACATAAATATGACATCGTACATCTGACAACACACCTGACAACACGGAACAAACCTAATACGTCGAAATATAAATCTGATCAAATAAATACAATTATAATTATATAAATTAAGTGACTTATTTTTATTACAATGTTTATGGGAAGAAAATTATTCCAAATATTAAGTAAATAATTTAAGGAAAGTTTTAGAATATATAAATTAATAGAAAAATTAAATGAAACATGTCATTGGTTTAAGAATAACTTAGAGAAATGATTGATATATTACTTACTGATGAAAGATGTTTAGATATTATATAAACATTAAGACGTAAACATCAATATAAACATCAATATATTAAAACATCCTTGACAGTTATACAGAACAACAATGCTTAAAAAAATATTAATTACTCATATTATAATAATCAAGTAATGTAATTATTTGTTAGTTAATAATTAGACCCTACATAACACACATAACTAAAGGCTAATTAATACATCCATAGAGGTTTGTTAATTGGGGTGAAGGAGAGACAAAAAATATGTATTATATCGCATGGAAGTTATTGAATAGGTTTGGTTATAGAGTAAATTTATAAAACTTATTATTTTTCTTCACGGGAGAGGAGAGAAGGAAGCAGGGAATGCTTCTACACGTGATAGTTTGGCTCCAGGGTAAGGAAGAGGAGGAGGAGGAAGAGGGGGAGGAAGAGAAGGAGGAAGAGAAGGAGGGAGAGGATGAAGAGGAGGAAGATGAGGAAGAGGAGGAAGATGAGGAGGAGGAAGAGGGGGAAGATGAGGGGAGGAGGAAGAGGGGGAGGAAGAGAAGGAGGAAGAGAAGGGAGGAAGAGGAGGAAGAGGAGGAAGAGGAAGGGGATGAAGAGGAGAAAAGAGGAGAAGGAAAAGAGGAAATGACACAGAGAAAGAAAATTGTATTAAATATTCAGTAAATCAACACTTCAGCTTTTAAATGGGGGGGGGAGGGGGAGAGGGAAGGAAGGAGGGGAGGAAAGGAAGGGGAAGAGGAGGAAGGGAGATGGATAGGGAGGAGGGGGGGGGAGAGAGAATAGAGTGAGAAAAAGGTAGTAAAGTGGAGGGGGATAAAGGAGTGGGGAGGAGGGGAAGAGGAGAAGAAGACGAGAAGAGGGGAGGGGAAGAAGAGAGGAGGGGGAAGAGAGATGGGGAAGAAGAGGGGGAGGAGGAAGAAGAGAGGGAGGGGGAAGAAGGGGAAGAAGAGAGGGAGGGGGAAGAAGAGAGGGGAAAGAGGAGAAGAGGGAATGCTCAAGTTATCGTCAGTGGTTTTAAGAGTTCTTCAAAAAAATGAAATCATGGAGAGAGAGAGAGAGAGAGAGAGAGAGAGAGAGAGAGAGAGAGAGAGAGAGAGAGAGAGAGAGAGAGAGAGAGAGAGAGAGAGAGAGAGAGAGAGAGAGAGAGAGAGAGAGAGAGAGAGAGAGAGGGAGAGAGAGAGAGAGAGAGAGAGAGAGAGAGAGAGGAATATTCATCAAAAGATAAACACGACAAAAAACACGACAAAATCATCTCCATAAATGACTCCAAATATCCCTCCCTTTAACTCACCTTCAGGTTAAATTCTCTACGACTCCACCAATTAATTATTATTAGATGCCTGACGAAGAAGAAAGATGTATGGAAGGGAACTTACGGTATCTACTGTAGCAGTTGTTGCCTTGGACTCCTCCTCCTGGCTTGACGGGGGCCCCCACCACCACCATCACCATCACTACCACCACACTGACACTACAAGACACACACACTCACACGTAGTCTAGAGAAGGAGACAAGGAATGTTTAATCTAGTGTATAAGTAGGGGTTTCTTTCTCTACTTCTCATCTATAGGGTGAAGGAGGTGTGGGGGTGTGGGTGAAAGGAGGTGTGTGTAAGGAGGTGAAGAAGGAGGTGTGGGTGTGGGGGGTGAAGGAGGTGTGTGTGGGGGTGATGTGTGGGTGGGGTAGGAGGTATGGGGTGTTGGGGGTGGGGGTGAAGGAGGTGTGTGTGAAGGAGATGTGGGGGGAAGGAGGTAGGGAAGGAGGTGTGTGGGGGTGTGGGAGGTTTAGGAGGTGTGTGTGTGGGGTGGGGGTGTGGGGGTGAAGGAGGTGTGTGTGTGTGGGTGATGAAGGAGAGGGTGACAGAGGTGTGTGTGTGGGGGGAAGGAGTGAAGGAGGGGGGGGTGAAGGAGGTGTGTGTGAAGGAGGTGTGGGTGTGGGGTGAAGGAGGTGTGTGTTGGGGAAGGAGGTGTGTGTCTGGGTGGTGGGGGTGAAGGAGGTATGTGGGGCATGGGGTGTAGGGGTGTGTGTGGGGTGTTGGGGTGTGAAGGAGGTGCGTGGGGTGTGTGGGGGGGAAGGAGGTGTGTGGGGTGTGGGGTGAAGGAGGTGTGTGGGGGTGTGGGGGGTAAGGAGGTGTGTGTGGGGGTGTGGGGGGTGAAGGGTGTGTGGGGTGTGGGGGTGAAGGGGGTGGGGGTGTGTTGTGGGGGTGTGGGGGGTGTGTGTGGAGGTGTGTGTGTGGGGGTGTTGGGGGGTGAAGGGTGTGGGGTGTGGTGGGGTGTGTGTGTGTGTGGGGGTGAGGGTGTGTGGGGTGTGTGTGGGGTGAAGGAGGTGTGTGGGGTGGTGGGGGTGAAGGAGGTGTGTCGGGTGTGTGGGGGTGAAGGAGGTGTGGGAGTGTGTGGGGTGAAGGTGTGTGTGGGGTGTGTGGGGTGTGGGGAAGGTGTGTGGGGTGTGTGGGGGTGAAGGAGGTGTGTGGGTGTGGGGTGTAGGGTGTGTGTGATGTGGGGGTGAGGGTGTGTGGGGTGGTGAAGGAGGTGTGGGTGTGTGGGTAAAGGGTGTGTGTGGGGTGTGTGGTGTGTGGGGTGAAGGAGGTGTGTGGGTGTGTTGGGGGTGAAGGAGGTGTGTGGGTGAAGGAGGTGTGTGGGTGTGTGGGGGTGAAGGAGGTGTGTGTGTGGGGGTGTGTGGGGTGAAGGAGGTGTTTGTGGGGGTGTGGGGGTGAAGGAGGTGTGTGGAGTGTGTGGGGTGTAGGGTGTGTGTGGTGTGTGGGGGGTGTAGGGAGTGTGTGTGGGGTGTGTGGGGGTGAAGGGGTGTGTGAGGTGATGTGGGGGTGTGTGTGGGTGTAGGAGTGTGTGGGGGGTGGGGGTGAAGGAGGTGTGTGGGGGTAAGGGTGTGTGTGTGGGGTGTGTGGGGGGTGAAGGAGGTGTGGGGGTGTGTGGGGGGTGAAGGAGGTGTGTGGGGGGTGTGTGGGGGTGAATGAAGGTGTGGGGGTGTGGGGGTGAAAGGGTGAGTGGGGGGTGTGTTGTGGGGGTGAAGGGTGTGTGGGGTGTGTTGGGGTGTAAGTGTGTGTGTGGTGTATGGGTGTAGGTGTGTGTGTGTGTGTGTGTGGGGGTGAAGGAGTGTGGGGGTAAAGGATGTGTGTGTGGGTGTGGGTGTGGGGTGTGGGGGTGAAGTGTGTGGGTGTGTGGGGTGAAGGATGTGTGTGTGTGTGGGGGTGTGGGGTGTGGGTGTGTGGGGTGTGGGGTGAAGGAGGTGTGTGGGGTGTGTGGGGGTGAAGGAGGTGTGTGGGGTGTGTGGGGGTGTGGGGGTGTGTGGGGGTGAAGGTTGTGTGGGGAGGTGTGTTGTGGGGGTGAAGGGTGTTGTGTGGTGTGTGGGGTTGTAGGGTATGTATGTATGTATGTATGTATGTATGTATGTATGTATGTATGTATGTCTGTCTGCATGAATGTGTCTTTGTATGTATGTCTGTCTGCATGAATGTGTCTTTGTATATATGTATGTATGTATGTATGTATGTATGTATGTATGTATATATGTATGTATTTATATATGTATGTATGTATGTATGTATGTATGTATGTATGTATGTATGTATGTATGAATGTGTTTTTGTATGTATGTATGTATGTATGTATGTATGTATGTATGTATGTATGTATATATGTATGTATTTATATATGTATGTATGTATGTATGTATGTATGTATGTATGTATGTATGTATGTATGCATGAATGTGTTTTTGTATGTATGTATGTATGTATGTATGTATGTAATACAAGAAACATATCTAAATACATTACATCATATTAACTCAATTCAAAAGTCAACAATTACTAATAACACAAAACATAATATCAATGTACTGAACAGATTCGATTCTATACTCAAAAAAAGAAGATTTCAAGTCCAGATAAACAAACATGCAGACAACAGCTTTTGGGAACTACTTTACTTCATATAAGAATCATACTAAGAAGCTGTAAATCTATTCCAATGAAGCAGTGATAATGTGTAAAATAACTAGGGGGCAGGTGGATAATACGGGAATATGTGTTGGGTTATAGACCTAATGGGAAAAACAAATGAAAGTCGTCAGTAAGGTAAACATTGAAGATCAACTAACAGGGTCTAGAAAGGTAATAGACGAATGAAAAACAAATGAAAGTCGTCAGTAAGGTAAACATTGAAGATCATGTAACAGGATCTAGTAAGGTAATAGACGAATGAAAAACAAATGAAAGTCGTCAGTAAGGTAAACATAGAGGATCAACTAACAGGGTCTAGTAACGTAATAGACGAATGAAAAACAAATGAAAGTCGTCAGTAAGGTAAACATAGAGGATCATCTAACAGGATCTAGTAACGTAATAGACGAATGAAAAACAAATGAAAGTCGTTAGTAAGGTAAACATAGAGGATCATCTAACAGGGTCTAGAAAGGTAATAGACGAATGAAAAACAAATGAAAGTCGTCAGTAAGGTAAACATTGAAGATCAACTAACAGGGTCTAGAAAGGTAATAGACGAATGAAAAACAAATGAAAGTCGTCAGTAAGGTAAACATAGAGGATCATCTAACAGGATCTAGTAAGGTAATAGACGAATGAAAAACAAATGAAAGTCGTTAGTAAGGTAAACATAGAGGATCATGTAACAGGATCTAGTAAGGTAATAGACGAATGAAAAACAAATGAAAGTCGTCAGTAAGGTAAACATAGAGGATCAACTAACAGGGTCTAGTAAGGTAATAGACGAATGAAAAACAAATGAAAGTCGTTAGTAAGGTAAACATAGAGGATCATCTAACAGGATCTAGTAAGGTAATAGACGAAATGGAAAACAAAAATGAAAATCGTCAATCAGGTAAGCACAGAGCATCAACTAACAGGATCGAGTGCAATTATGTGGAATCAAACACGATTTATGTTTAGTATGTACTCAGTTTTGTCATCTATATTGCCATGTCAACATCTTCGCAGTTAAAGTTACATGTAAATAGATATCTGGTTTTACTGGAAGAATATAAACGACTGACACAAGAATACCGTGAAGGAGTGGGAAGTTATTAACAGTGACAGGTTATTCACGATCATTTACCTATACTAATTTCAACCTCAGGTGTACGTCTTTACCTTTCAAGAACATTTTCAGGTCTTGTTATAGCTTTGAGTGAGTGAGGTCGTGAGGTCGTGATTTAGTGATAATATGGCAAAAAAAAAATCATATTCCACACCTAAGGCACCAGAATAAGGCCAGAATAAGTCATTTAGTCTCAGTGCCATTTTGACGCCAATTTGAAAGATTGGATTAGTTCTATGCATCTAATCATTTCAATGGTGAAGAGATTCGGGATTAGGGGTATACAGGAGGTCTACTGGATAATACTAATCATATAATATATAATACACAATACATACTTAACATAAACATCAAATGCCAAAGATGAAAAACACAACAACACTACAATCGAAAAAGAAATTAAATTTTTTAAGACATGCAGAGATTTATATCAATACTATTCAAAACAAACAACTCCCCCTCCAAAAACTGTACAAAATATTAAAGTATTAAAACATGCAGATATACCATTAAAAACTACCGAAAAATCCCCCCCCCCTCAAAAAAAAATATATAAAAATATTAAAACATACAGATATATAATACAAAAACAAACCCACAAAAAAACATAAGAAAACATTACAAACAAAAGACTTCTAAAAGACATAGAGAAATAGTATTGGAATCTTAGTCTACATTTAACCAGCACAGTGATGACAGGAGAACACACTTAACGTCTAGTCTCGTTCACAACCACACATAACCCCCTCTCACCACCTGCAAGAGGATAAATAAAATACAATCACAGGGGGACAATCTGCTCAAGTAACAATCCACGTGTGTTTGGATGTTGTGTGTGTGTGTGGATGTGTTATAGAGGATGTGTGTGGATGGGGTGTATAGTGGATTTATGTGTGGATGTATGTGGGTGTATTGTATTTGGATTTGTTTGGATGGGGGTGTATAGTGGATTTGTGTGGATGTGATGTGTGTGTGTGGATAGTTTGTATATTATGGATGTCTTGTATGTGGATGTGGTGTATAGCGGATGTGATGTATGTGGCTGTGTTTTATGTGGATGTGATGTATGTGGATATAACATATACTAATTGGCCCTGCTCACATTGTTAAGTTTACTTAGGTTAGGTTAGGTTAGGTGTGCGTGTGGTAAGGCCCCAAAACACCACAGGTACTCCCTCATACACGTGGATTGTACCTAATTACAGTACAGGTATATAAGGTGACATAAAAATTAATTGATGCTATAAATTTTTACATATAAACACATATATAAACACCTATATAACATACATACATATATTTATGTATATATAAACACACAAAAAGAGAACATTAAATTATAAAATATTCACCAAAGGGATACGACACTATTAAAATTTTATTCAGCTTAGAGGGGCCACAATGCAAAAGGGGTAAAGGAGAGTTGCGCCATCTCGGTTCTAACAAGAGGTTTACAAAATGGCGACTGGTAACACTACTCTGAGGAAAAACGTAGAAAATTAACTTACTCACTAAAAAATGAAGTTATGACGTTATAGAGTTGTGTGTTGATGGTAGACTAATACTAGGAGAGATTAAGTAACTAGCGGCGTATATGTACAGGAAGGTTTACAGAGTGGGGTTTACAAAATGGCGGCGCCTAGGGTAAAGTTGGCGTAACTCTCCCATTGATGGCGCAGCGCAGGAGTTGTCTTGGTTGAATGGTAACAATAGTAAACATCCCCTGACATTACGAGAGTGACGTAAGACCTATTTTCTTATACTTTATTCTAGCATAACCAAACCTAAGCCAAATCTAACCTAACTTAACCCAATCTAACCAAACGTATCTTAATCTAACCTAATTTAACGTAACCTAACCTAATCCTACATATTTTACTAAGGTGTTTAATCTTAAGGGAAGGTGGAGCCAAGATATCGCCCAGTCTCGTCAATACCGAAAAAAGTCTACGGATATCGCGCGCCACGTTTCACTACCTCGCGTTAAAATACCGCCCTATGTATGCTGGCTGTCTTGGAAGTAATTAGGGGTTAAGAATCATCGTACTCAAGAGGATAAGTTCATCGTTATCAAGGTGTTAGGTCATCGTACTCAAGGGGTTAAGTCATCGTACTTATAGGGTTAAGTCATCGTACTCAAGGGGTTAAATCATCGTACTTATGGGGTTAAATCATCGTACTCAAGGGTTTAAATTGTCGTACTTATGGGGTTAAATCATCGTACTCAAGGGTTTAAATTGTCGTACTAAAAATCAAGAGATTAAACAATCTTACTCAATATTTCTCAATTGTATATTCCTCACGACCAATCATTTCTAAGGTACATATTTGAAACAGTCTTTTTATATCAATTCAATCTTTCTATTTATCTTCATTCCTGACACATGAGCGAGTTAGTGGGGCATGAATTAAATCTCTATGTTAGTTTCTATGGCCTATCCTTAATAAAACAACGATAGAATTCTTATTATTGACTTTTATGAAACTTTGGTCGCGTTTAGTGGCGATATCAGAACTCAGGATTAATTCGATTTTGGGGTTAATTTTTTATTCCACCAAATTATCAAATACATAGATACCAGAAATTTTGTGTATTAGTTCTTATTGGCTAGATGACAGTGGTTAGAGTATACTGTATATTGTATAACAGGACAGTATAGATACACTCTGGCATGGGTATTGAGAAGCAGCGAGGCAAAACATACTAAGTGAAACAGCTATGGCGTGGAACAAGTGTCTTTAATATGAGTAGCAACTGTGGAAGATTAAACCCCATAGGTACAGTTGTTGACTTTGAGAGTAAACATTACATACTTTTTACAACAGTGTGTTTACGTAATAACCCCCAGATGATCCGTCAAACGTGTAAACAATGAGTCAACATCTGACAGAGTTTACACCAAATGATAATCCTGTAGTGGTACTGTCTTCTCTACACTCTGAGCTTGATGTAGTGATTGGTGGAGGATTTTCTGTCTATATTTAACCACAGAGACCAGCAGGTTGAGTTAAATGGTAATAATAATATAATTGATGATTTGACGACTAGATCTCGTTCTCGGAAATTACGAAGGAAAAATATCAATATTCTGTTTATCCCCGCTGCTGGAGACTTAACTGAGGCTCATAACTAGTGTCTCACTCATTATACAGGCTCCACGTATTATCCCGCCACTTAGGAGTCATTGACCGTCCAGGTGAGGCTCTTTACCTGAGGAGTCTCCACCTTGTCCAACAATACCTGTGTTTTTCCCCTTAGAAGTTTAGACTTTAGGGAGCTTCCAACCTTCCCATGTGTGTGTGTGTGTGTATGTGTGTGTGTGTGTGTGTGTGTGTGTGTGTGTGTGTGTGTGTGTGTGTGTGTGTGTGTGAGTGTGTGATTATATGTATGTATGTTTTGTACACACAATTACATCAACCAACCTTGATTACCCTCGAACAGTCAACCAAATTCTCCCTCACCCTCCACCACTATCACCCTCCACCACTATCACCCTCCACCACCATCACCCTCCCATATCACCTCCACCACTATCACCCTCACCACTATCACCCTCCACCACTATCACCCTCCACCACTATCACCCTCCACCACTATCACCCTCCACCACTATCACCCTCCCACCACTATCACCCTCCACCACTATCACCCTCCACCACTATCACCCTCCACCACTATCACCCTCCACCACTATCACCCTCCACCACTATCACCCTCCACCACTATCACCCTCCACCACTATCACCCTCCACCACTATCACCCCACCACTATCACCCTCCACCTATCACCTCCACCACTATCACCTCCACCACTATCACCCTCCACCACTATCACCTCCACCACTATCACCTCCACCACCCCACCACACCACCACACACCCTCCACCACACACCTCCACCACATCACCCCCACCACACCACCCTCACCCATCACCCACCACACCCCCCACACCTCACACACCCCACCACTATCACCCTCCACCATCACCCTCCACCACTATCACCCTCCACCACTATCACCCTCCACCACTATCACCCTCCACCACTATCCCCTCCACCACTATCACCTCCACCACTATCACCCTCCACCACTATCACCCTCACCACTATCACCTCCACCATTATCACCCTCCACCACTATCACCCTCCACCACTATCACCCTCCACCACTATCACCCTCCCACCACTATCACCCTCCACCACTATCACCTCCCACCACTCACCCTCCCATCACCTCACCACATCACCTCCCCACCTCCCACCACTATCACCCTCACCACTATCACCTCCACCACTATCACCCTCCACCACTATCACCTCCACCACTATCACCCTCCACCACTATCACCCTCCACCACTATCACCCTCCACCACTATCACCCTCCACCACTATCACCCTCCACCACTCTCACCCTCCACCTTGTATTGATAGTCACCCCAAGAGACACTTACGCTACTAGACTAAACAACTAATTATAAATATCTGCCAACAACTAACAGCTGGTTATCCCACCCCCACCCCTCCCCTTGACCCATGCCCCCGACCTCCCACCAGATCCCCAGCCCGAACTCCCTCCCCAACCTCCCTCACCGACTTCTCTTCCCAACCTCCAGGCCCGACCTCCCGCCACGAGGCCAGTCTGGCGACATCCGGCACCCGCAGACGCAGCAGCAATGCGGAGTGACTCATATTGATTTTCTCTTCCTTGCCACCCGTCCTCCCTCCCAAACTGAACTGCCTAATTTTCCCCTGTCTATAAATATGAGGAGCAGAAGACAGACAGAAGCAGACAGGAGTAGACAGGAAACAGACAGAAGCAAAGAGGATCAGGAAGAGGAGGAAGAGAAGGAAAGAGGGCGTAGGAAACAGCAGAGACAGACAGAAACAGAGAAGAAGCAGACAGATAGAAGCAGACAGAAGGAGACAGCAGGAAGAGAAAGCAGGAGGTATTTATAGAACAGATTGGTCGTTGATTGATCGTAAATAACAAGGGGAAGTTGAAGACGAATATGCAGGTGTAATATTTGTGAGCATTTATCTAATTGGGGTAATGTTTGTGGTGATCTGAGCCATCACTGCCGCCATAACACCTGTACAATTAAGAAACGCCTTTATTTTTGTAATTTTTAGCCGGATTTTTAATAAGTATAAAATTATGAAATGTATTTAATATATAGGTAAATTATTATTAACGATATATTAACTCCTTGCATACGATGACTCATGGGTGTTAAATCATCGTAATTAGAGGTTAAGTCATCGTACTCATGGGGTTAAATCATCGTACTCAAGGGGTTAAGTCATTGTACTCAAGGGGTTAAGTCATCGTACTTAAGAGGTTAAGGAAAATCTCTACCTTAATTATCTCTGCTGCTAATTAACAATATATCTTTAACTTTCAGCTTTACAATATAATTTCTATCTAATCTTCGGATCTAATTCTTCAATAATATCTTAACTCAAAGATTTTCGGGGGAATTCTTACATCAACACTAAAGAATAATATTTACCTTGTCTCATGACCATTCATAAATGCATAAAATTATAAAACGACGGAAAATACTCAATATTCATGTAGAATTTAATGCCATAGTCAATATACCACGGCTCACGGGCAGGTAATGTAAGGTGGTGACCTATATACAAGGTTAAAGGTCACTGAGAAAGAGGAAAAAATGAAACATCTGTGACCTTTTGTTTTCATATCAGCAACGGAAACCTTGTCTGTTGTCTGAAAACACTGATACGTACAGTATTCTGTGTAGGGATCTTAAATAATAATATCCTTCATGAACTGCCATTAAATACAAGCAAATATAAATGTCAGTTAAGTAAATCATGAGTATTATTTATTTATATTTAAAAATATAATTAAATCAGGTTATATAAACGAGCTTAGAGGCAAGACTGTAGAGTAAAAATATGAACAGGTACAATATGAAAGGTCAAACGTTACTGATTAGAAAAAAAATATTAACTAGAGGTCAAAGGGTTAAAGGTAAAAGATAAATAATGACCTTTAATACTTATCTTCAAGTATATAATAAAGATAGACGACATATGAGAAATATAGATTGAATTACATTTTTTCTAACCTAACCTAACTTCTTTTAACCGAACCTAACTTAACATAACCTAACTTAGCATAACCTAAACTAACGCATAATAACATAATATAACCTAACCAAATCCCACATCTCATACTAGGGTGTTTTATCTTAAGGTGAAATAAGAAGGCGGAGGAAGCAAGGCTATCACGCCGGCTCGCCAAACGCTACAAAACTCTACGGACATCGCTTGCCACGTTTCACTACCTCACGTTACTGTAAACGAATATCACCCTAAGAAAGTGTACGGTGTCTGTCTTGGGATTACTGATTGATTACTGATTGATATTTAATTCTTTTAAGTACTATAATATTATTCTCAAACTGTATTAAGTTGAATTTAAGCTGGAACGCATTTAAAATATATTATATCGGTGTGAGCAAAAACCGCATTGGGAATGAAAAATGACGAAATAGCATTTAAAATTCCTCACCTGTGTTACGCCTTTATGCAGGAGGAAGAAAGAGAAGGAATACAGCAATACAAGAATATATAATACAGTAATATAAAAATACAGTAATACTTATCATTAACCTCAATAATTACAAATACACAAAACATTAGTAATCATATCCGACATACTTACCGTCCATACATACACACGTAAACTCATACATACATGCACAAATGATATACATGAGGATTATGTATATTTGTTTATATATAATACTAACGAGGGGACACCATTGATAAATTATTTAAAGGGTTTTAGTATATGAATAACAATAGTTCTTACAATGATAACAATAGCTTCCAAAGTTACAAAGAGTTCCATTAATAATAAGACTCACGATGAAGAGGAATAAGGGGTTGATATATTAAGGAGGGTAACTGCAAGAATACCGCAAGTCTTATAGCCACAGGTAAGACTGGTGATTGCAGGTAAGACTTATGGCCACATGCAAAGACTTAGGACTTATGGCTACAGGTAAGACTGATGATTACAGGTAAGGTTTATGGCCACTGTTACGAACCCCGCCACCAATTGTCATGATCTACCTACCCAGCACTACGAACCACGCCATCTATTGTCCTGATCTACCTACCCAGCACCACGAGCAACGCCATCTAGGGACGAGACACGAGTATGACTCGTCTTAGTTACCACCCGGGGTTTCCTTCTCCATATCCTGGTTGTTGCGTCACTTCCTACAAGTCTTCTTTGTCAGCTCCAATTCGAGGAGAGAGCACTACACTCGAAGTGACCACAGGATCACCTATCCTGAAACCTACGGCACAGTGACTACCTACCGTCTTCACAATACTCAGCCTTACTCGTCAGCCATCTCAGCTCCGCACTTAAGTATTTGTAATCTTATATTGTCTCCCCCACGTCCACTTGCTTCAAATTATTGTATGTTGTATAAATATGTATATACTGTTAATGTTTAGGTTAAGTTTGGTTAAGGATAAATTATAGGAAGCTGAATATTTTGTTAAGGGATTTATGGTACTTTATTATACACAAGAAAAAACTCGCATCCTTTGTCTACCCTTTTATAGTCCGATTGTCTTTGTTTTTTTGTTGTTGTTGCCTGTTGGGATCTGGGTAGACTTTTAACTATATTCTAAATCCCCAACTCGTAACACCACAGATAAAGACTTATGGGTTTGTGGCTACAGGTAAGACTGGTGATTACAGGTAAGATTTATGACCACAGGTAAAGACTTACAACAGTGCAAGAAGGACATAATACAAACACCACGAGTAAAAGGGGCATAAGTAAGAGTCTTATTCAGGAGCACAACATTGTTACTTCCACATGAACAGGAACGACGGAACAGCAGCACTCTCTTAGTTACGTAACCACACTAAGGAACAACAACATGTGATTCACCCAATACCCAGGCAGGCACAGGTACATAGGTACACCACAACAAGCTTAACATATGAAGAAACTGCTGTTCTAATCACCTTCTGTAGTAACCTAACCTCACCCCGTATGTGCCTAAGATTTAGTTAGGTATAGATGGAGTATTTATTAATTATTATGTTATGTCAAAGAATCACTGTTACGATGCTGTTAGCTGTCATTATATTTATGAATACATTCCATGGTGACCGGTTGTGAGTATTGGTGTGTGTGTGTGTGTGTGTGTGTGTGTGGTGGGGGGTGTATGTGTGTGTGTGTGGGGTGTGTGTGTGTGTGTGTGTGTGTGTGTGTGGGGTGTGTGTGTGTGTGTGTGTGTGTGTGTGTGTGTGTGTGTGGACAGATGACGTCCTAGTGGGTAAGGTTACGTGGCTACAGTTTTCTCTTCCTTTATGTGATAATAATGACAATAATACACAAGGAGGACGATGATAAATACCTTGAGAAGATGGCGTATGTTACGACAGGTGAGTGGAGATGATCCAGGTGAGGTCAGCTGTGTAGGTTGTGGCGGCGAGAGACAGCTGGTTGGTACTACAGACGGTGGTAGTAGTGGTGACTGACTAGCTGTTGCAGGACGTGGAGTAGTAGTAGTAGTGTGTAGGTGGAGACCCAGGTGGTGCGTGGTGGCTGCTACAGGTGGTATGGTCTTGCAGGTGATGTGGCGCGGCAGACGAGGCCCCAAATGGTGCTGGGGTGTGGCTGCTCCTGACAGTGTATTTACAAGTACATTTAAAACCGTTTAATGTTTTGCCGTTTAAAGTTATTATAGCTGCTAACTGTACTTGATATTCTATTTCTTCCACACGAGTGGTTATCTTGACGTGTGAGTCGACGTGGGGTCAGGTGCGACACCTCACTTGTCGGCTGAATCGGGAGTTATTTGTGTCACGGGTTTTCATACCTTTTGGAGCCTGGCTTTACTGAGCACCTGCAACATTTCTCAACCATATAAGAACCTTTGTCTCTTCACTTGTATAGAAGAGTTTATACATAGGCCTCTTCTTCCCCGGGTTCAGTTTGGTAAAGCTATTGCATCAGGTATTATGGTGTGAGGTCAGTTCTCCTCTCTACTGTACTAAGGCGGTCAGATACAGCCAAGTCATCGGTGAAATGACTCGTTATTAACTGTATGACTGGGCAGCTGGAGAGTCCCTACCTTGCTCCCAGCTGTACTAAAGCCGCTGCAAATACTGTCCTGTTGTGATTAGACGATGAGTGAATAGTGGAAGGTACCCACCCCTGGCCACACGTTGCATCTTTCTTCACACCTTTTTGTAATGAGTGAAACTCGTGTAACTAGAAAAGGACTGCGTCGTGCGTCCTGTTAGTACCTGTTTAGAGGATCAGTTTGCAGCCCCATGAAAAGTTCTCCCGAGTTAGCAAAGATAAAACTTGAAATAAAGGTGTCCTCATAGGGTAACAAACCACAGGCGTCAGAGTTAGCGGTTCATGTCTCTGGACGAGTAATTGACTGATACTCATGGGTAAAATGAGACAAGTG
Organism: Homarus americanus; assembly: GCF_018991925.1. Taxonomy (NCBI): domain Eukaryota; kingdom Metazoa; phylum Arthropoda; class Malacostraca; order Decapoda; family Nephropidae; genus Homarus; species Homarus americanus. The sequence continues at coordinate 840,294 of NW_024722701.1, read as the reverse complement.
ATTGGACGAGATTTCACTGACGTCATGGGAAATGGGGATAAGTGATTGGACAGTCAGTCAGTGATATTAGTTTTTTTTGACCAATAGTAAAACTGGGCTCCTTACTATCTACGGGCTAGGATATGTATTAATGAGTATTAGGAGGAGTGTTATATTTGTTAAAGAGGCAGAGGATGTACTGTAATGGGGGCGGTATAGATCAACAACATCATCAAGTAAGAATACGGTTTGGAAAGACTAATAACAAAAAATAAAATATAAACCGTATCTAATCAATAACAAAAGTACTTAACTTTTATAATTAATAACAGTTTACAGTATAATGCTTCAGGGGAACGAGTGGGCGTGATAACCATCTATAAATACAAGCGGGTTCGGCCGGTCAAAAAATTGAACAGCTACCGACCTTAACCCGCGGTACTACTGTCTAATGCAATATAACAACGTAAGAATTATGCACTAGTCGTCAACATATTTTATCACAATCGTCATCAGGACCCGGGGTGAGTTAGGGGAGAGCACCCTGGCAAAAATCTGATAGGTGCATCAAAATGGAAAGGTAAATCTCCTGCTGCTTATGGTGAAGAAGCCTTGATAAACAATGCTTAAGTCTTAAGACGTCCGAGGTGGTTCACGGTGACACATTGACTCTAAGACTTAAAATTAACACATGTTTACCTCTACAACTCGAGAAAAGCCCCGCCCGTCATGGAAGACTGGTCCTCTGTGTAGGGTAAGTCAGCAGGCGCCTCACTCTCTCGACTCCCGCATTCACTCCTCTATCCAAAAAGGCCAATTACTCCATTTTTTTTAAGAGTTAAGATGAGGTAGAAGCAATCTGGTAGCCAATGAAACGAGTCTCCAAATTAATTAAGGCGATTAGTGGAAGTTTGACGGAGGAAAGTGACGTAGCAATACGATGAACAAGAGAAGCACAAGATGCGGAGTTCAACCTCACCAACTTGTCGCTCCAAAAGTGTTTCAGAATCACACGTTACTTCCATGACAGGAGGGATTTTGGCCCAGTCTACAGTGGGTTCAACATCCAAGCTCACAGGAGTACAACACCGCCTCTCAAAAAAATTAGGCAAGAGGCCAATAAAAAGAAAAAAGACAAAAAATGAGCGAAAAGTTGCGAAAAACAATAATTTAGAATGGGAAAATAATCGACAGATGTGCGAGAGAAACAGGGAGAGTTTATAGTGATACACGATAACTAATCTCCATAGCAGGCAGTGAGCGACAGTGCATATCTCAGGGAACAAATGAAGGGGGAACGGCGCACGGTTTTTAGTATAGTGAGGCCGAACGCTACCAACAGTAACAGAGCAGCAACGTACAACTACGCGACGCAGCGCAGGAGGTTACAATAAGAGGACGATAGGTAGATGCTAGCAGGAGAATGAGCAGGAGCAGGAGCAGGAGCAGGAGCAGGGAGGCAGGAGCAGGAGCAGGAGCAATCAAAGCATAACCAGCAAGGAGGATAAAAGCCAAGACAAGAATTAAAAACATTCTAATTAAAACGAGAAAAAGAACGACAGATGGTGAAAGCCAGACACATGAAGCAAAATAGATTCGCACAAGCTAAAGGGGGGTGAGGGGGGAGGGTGCGAGGGGAGGAGAAAGCTAAGAAGAGGTGATGATAGAAGAGGAGAAACAGTACTAAAGGATGTATCAGAACCCTCCAAGAGTCACTGGGAACATTAAGCCGTGCAGTAAAAGGTTCTCCGAGAAGATCGTCTAAAAGAGAAGAAAGAGAAGTGTAAAAAGAGAAGCAACTACTGAGAATAACTAAAAAAAAGAGATATAAAATAGATACTCAAATGGGGAAGAGAAAATATTTAAAAAAGAACATTGTAGTACTAAGATGCTGGTAATGGCAGCATTGGGAGAGAGGAGACTGAGGAGAGAGAAGAGAGGATGTAGAGGAAGCGACTCTAGTACTTCTATCAGCTGGAGAGAAGAGAGAGAGAGAGAGAGAGAGAGAGAGAGAGAGAGAGAGAGAGGAATTTATCTGGAGCGGAGAAGGAGAGCGTGAATTAAGGAAAGCAGGGGGAGGAGGGAGGCCCAGGGGAGGGGGGAACGCAGGAGATGGGGCTGCATTGCACCAGTCCTCCTCACAGAAGCACATGTGACCATGGCCGCTACTTTCCATCATGCACACATGGTCCACCATAAACAGGTTGATCTGCACCCTCCGTGCACGTCCGCCTGATGGACGCGTAGGCTGTGAGAGAGGGAGAGGGAGAGAGAGAGAGGACACCTGTTAGTTAATGTAGATTAGAGAGATGACATAAACTCTCCCACCCAAGACAAACACAAAGAGAGAGAGAGAGAGAGAGAGAGAACACAGACATTCTTGCACTTTATTGTATGTTGTTTATGTAATGCGAACGAGAACGAATGATTGAATGGCTGCGTGAATGAACGTGTGTATGAGTGCTGCTGCCTGGTGGTGTTAATAAAACTTGTTTGTGGGTTGAATGTCTGATTACTTAGATGACGTGGCACGAGGTTTGGTGAGTCTTGTTACCCGGTAGAGGAGAATGTAATCTGCTGCAGCACTGTACGGACCACTCCTGTGTTTGTTTGGGTCGTCGGCACTGAGTAGCAGCTGAGCATTTATAAGATAAGGCAGATCATCAAAATAAAATCATCTCTAGGAACATGATAAAAATACTTCTACCTGCAAAATAAATAAGGTTAGTATTATTTAACGTGGACCCCAGTGCCAAGCTAACGTACACCACATTACCAAGCTAACGTAGACTCCACTGCCAAGCTAACGTGGATCCCAGTGCCAAGCTAACGTACACCGCAGTGCCAAGCTAACGTACACTACAGTGTCAAGCTAACGTACACCACAGTTAAGCTAACGTAGACTCCAGTGCCAAGCTAACGTACACCGCAGTGCCAAGCTAACGTACACCACAGTGCCAAGCTAACATACACCAGTGCCAAGCTAACAGAGGTGGCAATTCCTCAAGATAAAAAGCCGAGTGTCAAGCTAGAAAAAGTGTCAAATCAATTCCTAAATCTAATCCCAGTGCGAGCAACAGGGAATGATTAGTCAAGGTAAAGGTGATCCAGGTGCCAAGGTAAGAGACCTGTTAATGAGTACCAATGTTACCAATAGCTTAAAGCAAATCCGTAATGCCGTCCACCTCACTGCAAAATTGTCGCCAGTATTTCATATAGGTGTCTCAAAAACTGCCCTCCCTCCCTCCCTGCCTGCCTGCCTGCTCCTGAAACACTGGAGTTGGAGGGAGGCAGGAGCAGGCAGGGGAAGGGGAGCGGGGAGCAGGTAGGGAGAGAGGGAGGAAACAGAGGGAGGAGGCAGGGGACAGACAGGGGGAGGCAGAACAGACAAGGGGAGGCAGGGAACAGACAGGGAGGGGAGGCAGGGAACAGACGGGGAGGGAGGCAGGGAACAGACAGGGAGGGGAGGCAGGGAACAGACAGGAGGGAGGCAGGGAACAGACAGGAGGGGAGGGAAACAGACAAGGGGGAGGAGGGAACAGACAGGGAGGGGAGGCAGGGAACAGACGGGGGGGGAGGAGGCAGGAGCAGGTAGGGAACAGACAGGAAGGAGGTAGGGAGCAGACAGGGAGCAGGCAGCAGGGAACAGACAGGGAGGAGGCTGGGGAACAGACAGGGAGGGGAGCGAGGGAGCAGGTAGGGGAGAGGGAGGAACAGACGGGGAGGGAGGCAGGGGACAGACAGGGGGGAGGCAGGAACAGACAGGGGGGAGGCAGGGACAGACAGGGGAGAGAGGCAGGAACAGACAGGGAGGGGAGCGAGGGAGCAGGTAGAGAGAGAGGGGAGGGCAGACAGGGAGGAGGCAGGGAACAGACAGGGAGGGAGGCAGGAACAGACAGGGAGGGGGAGCGAGGGAGATAGGGAGAGAGGGAGGGAACAGACAGGGGAGGGAGGCAGGGGACAGACAGGGGGGGGAGGAGGAACAGACAGGGGAGGCAGGGAACAGACAGGGAGGGAGGCAGGGAACAGACAGGGAGGGGGAGCGAGGGAGCAGATAGGAGAGAGGGAGGGAACAGACAGGGAGGGAGGGGGGACAGACAGGGGGGGAGGCAGGGAACAGACAGGGGGGGGGGAGCGAGGGAGCAGATAGGGAGAGAGGAGGGAAACAGACAGGGAGGGAGGCAGGGGACAGACAGGGGGGGGAGGAGGAACAGAGGGGGAGCAGGGAACAGACAGGGAGGAGGCAGGAACAGACAGGGAGGGAGGCAGGGAAACAGACAGGGAAGGGGAGCGAGGGAGCAGATAGGGAGAGAGGGAGGGAAACAGACAGGGAGGGGAGGCAGGGGACAGACAGGGGGGAGGCAGGGAACAGACAGGGAGGGAGGCAGGGAACAGACAGGGAGGGGAGGCAGGAACAGACAGGGAGGGGAGGCAGGGAACAGACAGGGAGGGGGAGCGGGGAGCAGATAGGGAGAGAGGGAGGGAACAGACATGGAGGGAGGCAGGGGACAGACAGGGGGGGGCAGGGAACAGACAGGGGGGAGGCAGGGAACAGACAGGGAGGGAGGCAGGGAACAGACAGGGAGGGGGGAGCGAGGGAGCAGATAGGGAGAGAGGGAGGGAACAGACAGGGAGGAGGCATGGGACAGACAGGGGGGGAGGCAGGAACAGACAGGGGGGAGGCAGGGAACAGACAGGGAGGGAGGCAGGGCAGACAGGGAGGGGGAGGAGGGAGCAGGTGGGGAGAGAGGGAGGGAACAGACAGGGGGAGGCAGGGAACAGACAGGGAGGGAGGCAGGGAACAGACAGGGGAGGGGGGGAGCAGGGAGCAGGTAGGAGAGAGAGGGAGGAACAGACAGGGAGGGAGGCAGGGGACAGACAGGGGGGGGAGGGAGGAACAGACAGGGAGGAGGCAGGGAAACAGACAGGAGGGAGGCAGGGAACAGACAGGGAGGGGAGCGAGGAGCAGGGTAGAGAGAGAGGGAGGGAACAGACAGGGAGGGAGGCAGGGGACAGACAGAGGGGGAGGCAGGGAACAGACAGGGGAGGCAGGGAACAGACAGGAGAGAGGCAGGAACAGACAGGGAGGAGGCAGGGAAACAGACAGGGAGGAGGCAGGGAACAGACAGGGAGGGAGGCAGGAAACAGACAGGGAGGGAGGCAGGGGACAGACAGGAGGGAGGCAGGGAACAGACAGGGGGAGGCAGGGAACAGACAGGGAGGGGAGGGAACAGACAGGGAGGGAGGCAGGGAGCAGACAGGGGGGAGGCAGGGAACAGACAGGGAGGGGAGGCAGGAGCAGACAGGAGGGGAGGGGAGCAGACAGGGGGGGAGGCAGGGAGCAGACGGGGGGAGGGAGCAGGAGAGAACAGACAGGAGGGAGGCAGGGAGCAGACAGGGGAGGCAGGAGCAGACAGGGGGAGGCAGGAGCAGGCAGGAACAGACAGGGAGGGAGGCAGGAGCAGGCAGAGAGGGGGAGCGAGGGAGCAGGTAGGGAAAGAGGCAGGGAGCAGGCAGGAAGGGAAACGTAAATCAAAGGAACATCACTCAGCATGTAGCAGTGACCTCTCAAGGGGGTAGAATAAAGGTCACTAAAGGTCACTTACTTACTAAAGTCACACGTCATTACCTGTATTATACCTGTAAACGTCTGATGGAGTGTTGAGCGTTATATTAGGTGCAATTTTCATGACTAACCTAACCTAACCTAACCTAACCCACTTTGAGCTGTTGGCCATCTACACTCAATCATGGCCAACACTCTCACCTACCAGCTGGCCATTTACCGAGTGTCATGGTTTTCTCTGCAAATAAGTAAACTGGTCTTCAATCTTCCTCTACCTGACAGTCCCATTATTTACACCTGTACTAATGACCTTCAGGTGCGCTTTAAACCAGGTAATCTGAACCTTAACCTAACCTAACCTAACCTAACACTAATCTAACATCAGAGACCCTAAACTGTGATATGGAATTGCAGGTTGTTAATTGAAGGAAGGAAGGAAGGAAGGAAGGATCACAGACGATTATTCTGAGAGGGCAGGAACGACTGTGTGTGGGTTGGATTTAAAATGTATTGGTATTGGGAATAATTTCTTCTAGTTATTCTGGGAAGGAAGGAGGGAGGGAAGGATGAAGGGAGGGAGTGAGGGAGAGATAGAAGGAGAGAGGGAGGAAGGAATGGAGGAAAATAGGGATAAAGAGAAGGAAGGGTAAGAGAGATGGATGGAAGGAGGAAGGGAGGGAAGGGTAAAGGAAAAATTTGAGAAGAGAGGAGGGAGAAATAAAGGAAGGGATGGAGGAAGGGAGGAAGGAGGGGAGGACGAGAGGAAAAAAGGGGTAAAGAAAGAGAGGGAGGGGAGGAGGAAAGCATGGAAGAAGGAAGGAAGGGAAGAAAAGAGGAAGGGAGGAAGGGAGGAAGGGACAACTTTAGCTGTTACCTCCTGATATAATGTTTTATTATGAACCTGAGACCGGTACCAAGGACCGCCAGAGCAGCAAACAAAATGGTGGTGAAGGGAAAAGGAGAGGAAAGGGAGCAGAGAGGAGAGGAAGGAGAGTTGGGGAAGGGGAGGGGAGGGTAGGGGAAGGGAGGAAGAGGAGGGGAGGGAAGGGAGAGGGAATAACACAGAAGGTGGCTGGCTCCATTGATCGGTTAGGACCTTCCACAATGGCTACGTCTTCTTGAGGGTATCCGAGGGTGGTGGCAGAGTGGGGTGGGTCAGCCGTCGAGAGGGGCGGCAGAGGTAGAGGTTCAACCACAGAGTGAGAAGGAGTGAGAGAGGGAGAGAGAGAGAGGGGGAGAACTTTTAAAGATGAGTGGGGATGAGTGAGAGGAGAAAGAGGGACGTGGATATAAAGAAAGGGAACAGGAGAGAGAGAGAGAGAGAGAGAGAGAGAGAGAGAGAGAGAGAGAGAGAGAGAGAGAGAGAGAGAGAGAGAGAGAGAGAGAGAGAGAGAGAGAGAGAGAGAGAGAGAGAGAGAGAGAGTTACAGTAGAAAGATAAATCTCAACAGGAAGATAAACACAATAAACAGAAGAAACAGTAAACAAGACTGAAGGATAAACGGTAATAAAGAGACCAAATGAGACAAGAGGGTGATAAGGAGGAAAAGAGAGGAGAAGGATTACTTAGAGATGAGAGAAGTGAAGGAGGGACAGTGAGAGAAAGAGGAGGAGATAAGAAGGAAGAGGGAAGTTCCTGAGTGATATTTAATCCCAACGGGTTTATAAGACGATGATTACACACACACACACACACACACACACACACACACACACACACACACACACACACACACACACACACACACACACACACACACCTCTCCCTTTATGAGTGACCTGACCTCTGACCCCCATGAGTTAACCTGACCTAGTGTAGATACAAAATCAAGATGAAATCACCCATTGGCAAAAATTCGAATACATTTGACTTTCCATTAACTGGCTAAGCTCCTGTGAGAAATTCCGACTCTTCTGTGGAACTTAATGATTCCTGATGAAATTCTAATGATAAACTGAACCAGAGGAACAACGGGTAGAGGAGACGATTGAACTTATTATAGGTTATAAGTTACCTCCCACGACCTGACCACCTTGAGAGAGATGGAGGGGTGAGGGTGAAGGAAGGTGGGGTAGATGGAGGGGTAGGGGTAGAAGGAGGGGGAGGGGAGATGGAGGGGGAGGGGGTGAAGGAGGGGTGAGGGGTAGAAGGAGGTGAGGGGGGAAGGAAGGTGGGGGGGAGAAGGGGGTGGGGGGTAGAAGGAGGGGTGAGGGGTAGAAGGAGGGGTGAGGGGGGTAGAAGGAAGGTGGGGGGTAAGGAGGTGAGGGGTAGAAGGAGGGGTGGGGGTAGAAGGGAGGGGTGGGGGGGAAGGAGGGGTGAGGGGTAGAAGGAGAGGGTGAGGGGGTAGATGGAGGGGTGAGGGGGTGATGGAGGGGGGGGGGGGGTAGAAGGAGGGGTGAGGGGGATGGAGGGGTGAGGGGTAGATGGAGGGTGTGGGGGTAGAAGGAGGGGTGAGGGTAGGGTTAATGATCGTGGAGCTGTGAGGAGGAACTGGCTCAGTTCCAAAGGAAATAATGGAACAGCCAGCCACCACAAACCGGCCCTCACCAAAACCCGGCCCTCGCAACAAGCCGACCCTCACCAAAACCCGTCCCTCACAACAAGCCGGACCTCACCACAAGCCGGTCTTCACCACAACCTGGCCCTCACCACAACCTGGCCCTCACCATAACCTGGCCCTCACCACAAACCAGCCGTCACCACCACAAGCCGGCAGTATTAACCTAATTATAAGACACATTTACACACTAATCACTATATCTTGTGTCAACTCTATTATGTAAACAAGGAGAGTTTGTGTGTGTGTGTGTGTGTGTGTACCTTGAAACACGAATCCAGATCTGCCGTCTAAATCATGTTCCTTAAATATCTAAGTTATGGCTTAAAAGACAACAAAAGGTCGATTAATTGTCACCTTTAAACATATTACATAGTTTACCCTCAAACCTCCCATCAAACCATCATTTTCTAAGATACCGTATTACCACTACCTTAAAACATAAAGATAAACCCTTAATTAATCTTCCTTAAATCAATTACTATAATCTACATCAACATAAACTCATTCGAAAACAGAAAATGGATGTAGTAGGGAGGGGGGACTTACGTGTTCCTATGTTCTGTACCAACTTGACACAACACCCATCACAAGAGGCGAATGGTGGACCCTTCTCGGCGGAAAGTGTGAAGTTGAAGGGGTCATCACAGAGCGGGTGGGTCCAAGACGAACACTCATAACACATCACGTTACCTGTCTGGGAGAACACACATATGAGTTAGTATTTCACTCAACCTGTGGTTAATTAGCGCTCTTGAGGTATACATACACATACATACATACATACATACATACATACATACATACATACATACATACATATCAATATCCCCTAAAAAATCTTTAACCATGATCGATTGCAGTGACCACTTACTACAGTGACCACCTTACTACAGTGACCACCTTACTACAGTGACCACTTATTACAGTGACCACCCATTACAGTGACCACCTTACTACAGTGACCACTTTATTACAGTGACCACCTTACTACAGTGACCACCTTACTACAGTGACCACCTTACTACAGTGACCACCTTACTGTGACCACCTTACTACAGTGACCACCTTACTACAGTGACCACCTTACTACAGTGATCACCTTACTACAGTGACCACCTTATTACAGTGACCACCTTACTACAGTGACCACCTTAGTACAGTGACCACCTTACTACAGTGACCACCTTACTACAGTGACCACCTTACTACAGTGACCACCTTACTACAGTGACCACCTTACTACAGTGACCATCTTACCACAACAATATTAACCTAACCTAACCTAACCTAACCTTTAGTACCAGCTGCTACACACCTGTCTAATTAGCGTCAGGTGTGAAGTAATAAACAAACATAATAATTAATGGTGTGTGTGTGTGTGTGTGTGTGTGTGTGTGTGTGTGTGTGTGTGTGTGTGTGTGTGTGTGTGTGAGGCCGTAGTCAGATCTCTTATTGATCTACTGACTGAAAAAGGTTTACAGGTGATAATTTCTATACTAATCTATGTAAGGATGATGTTGTAACCCTTTGAGGATGATGTTTTAACCCTTCGAGGATGATGTTTTAACCCCTTGATGCCAATGTGGTTATTTTTCACTTTAATAAGTATATTTGTCTCAGGAATTACTATATCAGGTTATAATATATTCTTATAATACTATCAGTCACGTCAGGAGTCCCGTCTTAACCAACATTTTTTTTATCTTATTAATATGAAACTTTTTGCTTATTTTCGAGATTTTGTAACTTGTGCTGAGAGCCTTAGTCACACCTCCTGGGGACGACCAACCCTCTGATCCATGACTAGAGCTCGTCTTCTTTTTCCTCCTCTTCCTTCCGGTAGCGAAAACCTGCCACCCTTCCTCCTGAAGAAGACAGTCCTCTCCTCCCTGCTCCTCTTCCTCCTCCTCCTCCTCCTCCTCTGGCTAGTGGAGACCACCCACCCTCTCATCTCTGCTCCTCCTCTTCATCTGGCTAGTAAATGCCTGCTACCCTCCCTCCTGAAGAAGACAGTCCTCTCCTCCCTACTCCTTCTCTTCCTCCAGCTAGCTAGGACCCTCCACCCTCCCTCCTGCAGAAGACAATCCTTTCCTCCTCCTCCTCCTCCTCCTCCTCCTCCTCCTCTTCCTCCTTTCACTTTTCTCTTGAAGAAAAGAAGATGCTTGGGTTAATCCTCTGTCCTCCATGGTAAATAAAGATCATATGAGATGGTATAAGTTGGTGTTAACGTGAGGAAACTGACACGATCCTGTAAACAGTGCGAGAGGAATTTACAGGTGAGTTCAGGAAAGGTGTTTTTGTTTACACACCAGGTGACGCCCTTACTGTGTGGCCTCGCCGTTAATGTGCAGCCTGGTCTTTACTGTAACCTGGCCTCATCGTGGTCCAGGCCTTATTGCAGCCCGGTCTTTACTGTGTGACCCGGCCCTTACGCCTCACGCCCAGCTGTTGATTTTCTTACCTCTGTTATAATTGGTTACTACAGCAAGTCAAATAAGGTGATTGAAAAGTCCCTTCACACCTGTACTAATTAACCCTATAGTTGTTTACACACACACACACACACACACACACACACGCCATAAATAACTACACACAGTAAAGCGTAATAACAGAAATGAATTACAAATGTATGTTATATATTATTTAGACATTATTTAAGTCCCATTCACTCAGATAATTATTCATATCCAAAGGTAAGGTATTTGTTTTGAATAGTAACATTATTCAGAACTGTTGGTTGTTGAAGAGATTAAATACATTATAGGATTTATGAATACATTATGATAAATTGCTGATATTATTATGTGTAGTGTGCAGGTGTGGTGTGTAGGTGTGGTGTGTAGGTGTGGTGTGTAGGTGTGGTGTGTAGGTGTGGTGTGTAGGTGTGGTGTGTAGGTGTGGTGTGTAGGTGTGGTGTGCAGGTGTGATGTGTAGGTGAGATGTGTAGGTGTGGTGTGCAGGTGTGATGTGTAGGTGTAGTGTGCAGGTGTGATGTGTAGGTGTGCTTATTACTATTTCAAGAATGAAGTGAGGATTATGCCTTTATTCACTAACCTGGGTTCCTACCTGGCCAGTTCACCACCTTGGCCTTACTCATGGCTGACCTTGACACACACACATACCCCCCACACACACACTAACACATACACACACTTCCCCACACACACATACACACACACCCCACACACACCCCCCACACACACACACCCCACACACACATTGGCTTACCCCACACACACACACACCCCACGCACACACCCCCCCACACACTCACACACAAGACATCCTTAGAATACGTCTTAAAGGTATTGTTAATAATATAAACACAACTAATCTACATCACTACAACAGGAAGTACAACTCTATCTACTTCAAGTCATTTTATTCTACCGCACACCACACAAGACACCAGAATTTAAATAAACATAGCGAAAAATAGATCATACGTTACATTATTAACTGTTTAGGCGAGTTATCTCTCTCTCTCTCTCTCCCTCTCTCTCTCTCTCTCTCGTATTCTTAAAGACTAGCCAATCCAGTTAGTGAATTACCTTCAAGTCTCAAAGAATCATAAATTTGTGTCAATTTCTCGTAAACTGGATATAAAGGAACGCATGCAGAATGATGACGTCATGCTCAAGTCGTCAGTGCTGCCATCTATACATGTAATGGATAAAATGAAGTCGCTAGAAATATTGTTCTTTTAAATTACCAATTAGGAGAGAAATTTAACATCCAAATCTTCGAAAATTTAACGCAGGGTCATTCTTAGACACACACACAGACACACACGGTGAGCATTTTTCACACACACACACATACACAAACAGTTGTTAAGAAGCACCGGGATATATGGCCGGTGTGTGAGTTAGTCACTTCGGACACTAACACATAGATGGCGCTGACTGTGTTATCCCCGGGGTCATCTCGTGCCAGATGAGTGTCTCGTCTTGGTTATTCAAGTTTATATTATGAAGAAAAAATAGGAGTTTCCGCTAATGGTTAATATTTTCATCTATTTATTTCATTTCATTGTTGTTGAGGGAAAGATCTAGAAGGTGTAAACACGAATTTAACTTTTGACTGATAAATACTTTCTCCCGTATTATTTAACACATCTTTTATAAGTAAATATGTAGAGTAAAACGTCCAATTGTTATTCAGAATTAGGTGAGTGTAATTCGGTATTTTTATCAGCATTGTATTACCGTGGTAATCCCATTCCTTCTTCCGTTGTGTCGACCAGGGCTAGTGTACAGTGGTGGTGTACAGTGGTGTTAAGTGTACTTTGGTGGTGTACAGTGGTGTTAAGTGTACAGTGGTGATGTACAGTGGTGTTAAGTGTACAGTGGTGATGTACAGTGGTGTTAAGTGTACAGTGGTGATGTACAGTGGTGTTAAGTGTACAGTGGTGGTGTACAGTGGTGATATACAGTGGTGTTAAGTGTACAGTGGTGTTAAGTGCACAGTAAGTGTACAGTGGTGTTAAGTGTACAGTGGTGGTGTACAGTGGTGTTATGTACAGTGGTGGTGTACAGTGGTGTTAAGTGGTATGAAGTGGTGTGCAGTGTAGTACAGTGGTGGTGTACAGTGGTGTTAAGTGTACAGTGGTGGTGTACAGGTTAGTGTACAGTGGTGGTGTACAGTGGTGTTAAGGTACAGTGGTGAGGCACAGTGGTGTTAAGTGTACAGTGGTGTTAAGTGTACAGTGGTGTTAAGTGTACAGTGGTGTTAAGTGTACAGTGGTGATGTACAGTGGTGTTAAGTGTACAGTGGTGTTAAGTGTACAATAGTATTAAGTGTACATCAATACCAAGTCTACTACAGTAATAAAAGTACAGTAAGAAGTACATTATGTAAGTACAGTATAATCTATAGTGTTCAATTAATGTACATAAGTAAAGAATATGGTGCAGTATTTCATAGTTAGGGTGCATCAGAATTAAGACATATCCGTACAGTGATATGTATGGCTTAATGTCTGGTCTTCACATCCCAAAACATTAGAAGACATCCCCAAGATATTTCAAGACATTCCAAGACATCAAAGGACATCAGAAGACATCCCCAAGATATTTCAAGACATCTCAAGACATCAAAGGACATCCTAAGACATTCCAAGACATCCAAAAACATCAAAGGACATCAGAAGACATCCCCAAGATATCCTAAGACATTCCAAGAGATTCCAAGACATCCCCAAGATATTTCAAGACATCTCAAGACATCAAAGGACATCCTAAGACATTCCAAGACATCCAAAAACATCAAAGGACATCAGAAGACATCCCCAAGATATCCTAAGACATTCCAAGAGATTCCAAGACATCCCAAGATATTTCAAGACATCTCACGACATCCCGAGACACCCCTACAGAGTTCACCACAGTCTACATCATAGTAAGTCATATATTTCTGTATTACGTTTTTTTTTCACATTTATACTATGTAAAAATAACAGACGAGTGAACGTAAATATACGGAAAAAATGTTGAATTGTGGAGCAAGATCGATAATTCGGATATTTCGGTAATTCGGATATTTCGGTAATTCGGATATTTCGGTAATTCGGATATTTCGGTAATTCGGATATATCGGTAATTCAGATACTCCGGTAACTGGAATATTTCGGTAATTCGGATATATCGGTAATTCGGATATTCCAGTTACTCGGATATTTAGGTAATTCGGATATTTAAGTAACTCGTATATTTCGGTAATTCGGATATATTGGTAATCCGGATATTTCAGTAACTCGGATATTTCGGTAATTCGGATATATCGGTAACTCAGATATTTCAGTAACTCAGATATTTCGGTAATTCGGATATATCGGTAACTCGGATATTTAAGTAACTCGGATATCTCGGTAATTCGGATAAGGTAGAGTCCCAATGATACCGTATTCGTAAGGCTCCAGTGTGTTTTGGTTCACTAAAGAAATCGTCCAAAACAACAGAAACGAATAAATGGGGGGGAACTTGGGTAATTATAATATACTAGAAACAATAATAATCTCCGTAACCTTCTTCGTGTTTGTAACTTGTTTGCTTAGCTTCATGTATATTTATTATTATTATTAATGTGGGCGTTTTGGTGTAATATTATTGTATTGTGTGTGTATGCAGGTGGGTGGTGGGGTCAATGTGTGTGTGTGTGTAACGTTCTAGACTACACCTGTATCAACCTCGACACCTCAATCTGGCACTACACCTTTCCTGTGGGCGTTTGACCTTTCCTCCTCCCGCCCTACGCCGACGAGACACAGGGAGAGAGAAAAAAAGAGGGAGAGAGAGAGGGGGAGAGACAGACAGACAGACAGAGAAATAAGTAAATACAACGAGAGAGACAGAGAGAGAGAGAGAGAGAGAGAGAGAGAGAGAGAGAGAGAGAGAGAGAGAGAGAGAGATAAGACCCCAGGGAGTATACAGCAGTAGCCACAGTCACTACACAGACCACCACACCACCACACCACCTTTGGGCTCGATCACTATCCGCACGTTCGGCTCTGATTCTGAAACGAACATTAGAAGGCATTTTTTCTTAATACAATTCACGTAAATTTTATTAATGCAATTCACGTAACTTATATTAATAAAATTCACGTAAATTTTATTAATTCAATTCACGTAAATTTTATTAATAAAATTCACGTAAATTTTATTAATACAATTCACGTAACTTATTAGTAAAATTCACTTAAATTTTATTAATACAATTCACGTAAATTTTATCAATACAATCACTTCTCATATGATAAAATATTAAACAAAACACTACGTGAATATTACAGAAACAACAGGCAATAATTAAACTTTTCTTTACGTTAAATTATAGGTTTTTGTTAAATACTTTTTATGAATATTTTAACAAAAGTCATTCAGTAAAGATACGTTTTTGTTAATAGTTGATAATTAACTTTAAATCTGTTGTTAAAATGATGTGATAATGTGTTAGTGGTTAGAGAGAGAGTTAGTGGTTAGAGAGAGAGAGAGAGAGAGAGAGAGAGAGAGAGAGAGAGAGAGAGAGTCTGGCCTTGTGAGGTCTTGACATTTTGGAGTCTTTTATAGGATAGACACACACACACACACACACACACACACACACACACACACACACACACACACACACACTCTGTTTTAACTAGATTGTGACTCGACTGTATAAAGCAAAAATCCATTCACTCAGCCAGTCAACCAATAAGCGAGCGGTACTCCTACGTATCCAGTTAATCCCAGCCAATAAGCGGGCAGTATTCCCACACATCAGCCAATAAGCGACCAGTACACACACCCCCTCAGCACGTCATAACAACAACAACAACAATAATAATAATAATAATAATAATAATAATAATAATAACAACAACAACAACAATAATAATAATAATAATAATAATAATAATAACAATAATAATAACAACAACAACAACAATAATAATAATAATAATAATAATAACAATAATAACAACAACAACAACAACAACAACAATAATAATAATAATAATAATAATAATAATAATAATAATAATAATAATAATAATAATAATAATAATAACACTAATAATAATAATAACAATAATAACAATAATAATAACAATAATAATAATAATAATAACAATAATAATAATAATAACCCAGCAGTCTTCACCACATCCTAACGCGTCCAGAGAGTAAGGGAAATTGTGTTTACCTTCGTGACGTCACTGATTGATCGAGGAGAAGCAGTGACGTCAGACGTGTGAACTGCCCTCCCCTCCCCTCCCTCCCTGTCCCTCCTCCTCCTCCCGCCTTATGGGTAATTAACCTAATAAGGCAGTCCTCTCTCTCCGGGTCGGGAACTCAAAGACCATTATTGAAAAAAAATAATTTATGTCGATTGAAAAAGTATTAGAAAGTTTTACAGTAAAATTATGAAATTATTATTGTTATTATTATTTATTAAATGTTGATATAATACTTTAGTGATCGTTGTGATGAATTCTTTTGAGTTACATACACACAGACGTTCATATATACACACGTACACACATATATATATACACACAGACACAGATTCACACACTTATATACAAACACACGCATATACACACATACCCACACACACACACACACATACACACATACCATACATACACTCACACATACACACACACACACACACACACACACACACACACATACCTACACATACACACACACACACACACACACACACGCATACACACATACATTGATGTCGGTTAGCTTAGGGATCTCTCAATTTCTGGCTTAACCCACACTCTTAAACATCGTACTCAAGGGATTAAAACATCGTACTCAAAGAGTTAAAACATCGTACTCAAGGAGTTAAAACATCGTACTCAAGGGGTTAAAACATCGTACTCAAGAGGTTAAGACATCGTACTCAAGGGGTTAAAACATCGTACTCAAGAGGTTAAGACATCGTACTCAAGGGGTTAAAACATCGTACTCAAGGGGTTAAAACATCGTACTCAAGGGATTAAAACATCGTACTCAAGAGGTTAAGACATCGTACTCAAGGGGTTAAAACATCGTACTCAAGGGATTAAAACATCGTACTCAAAGAGTTAAGACATCGTACTCAAGGGGTTAAAACATCATACTCAAGGGGTTAAAACATCGTACTCAAGGGGTTAAAACATCGTACTCAAGGGATTAAAACATCGTACTCAAAGAGTTAAAACATCGTACTCAAGGAGTTTCTTCATCATTACTCAGGGTTCGCTGCTCGTACTCAAGTTTACTTATCGGCCTTGAGGGATTCTAATGCCGAATGACCTCGATGGATTGGATCTCGTGGGAAGAAGAAAGTTCAAAGTGGCACTTTGGTAAAAATTTATTGGAGAAGAGTATGGGGAAATTCTATCACCAATACTATGACGTTCTCTTGAAGTAAATCCCCAAATACCTCCCAGGAATTTATCTTAAAAATTTCCTGAGTATAGAAATTCTCCGTGCATAACTTTTAATACAATTTTTTTTTTGTGCGTGTTTTTTTTCTCGTTGTAAAATTCTTGAATAAATTTTGGGTGATGGGAGATTCTAGAGTAAATTATTTGATACTGATGCAAGGGTAAAGGGGCAGTCAACTTACCTTCGTCATCAGCTGAAATAAACATAGAAACGGGATCAGTTAATTGTGGCTAGGCCTATAATGAGAGGGCTCCTCTTCAATGGAAGCTATGATTATTGGTGGAGGTGAAACTACATTGCCTAGGTCGCTTATATTTCAGGCCAGTTCACGAGATCGACTTATTGAGGGACAATGCAAGGTGGAATAAAGATGTGTTGAGAGGGATAACAGAATATGACAAAAAACTATAGATGATGCCTAACTGCCTTCACCCTAACTTCTTCTTTCTTCTTAAGCCCAGCCTAACCTGCTAACACAACCCAAGCCAGCTAGCTAACACTGCCTAACCTAACCTAACTAACCTGGCAACCTAACCTAACCTAACTTAGCCCAACCTTCAACCTAACCTAACCTAACCAAACCTAACCCTAACCTAACTAAGCTGGCAAGAATGGGACCCCATGTTCAGAATCATGTAGGCATTTTTTGCTACTCTTACAAGACAGTCACCTTGGTATATTGCTGCCTGTGGCTGGAGGTGAAGTGCCATTTGTCACCAGTAACAGGTGTATAATCTGGCACCTGTGTCGTGTAGCTCATGCCTGACACTTTGACAACGTACAGTGTGCCTCAGTGATTTGGATTGAGGTTGGGGTATACCTTGATAGTCTTGGTTGGTCTGGCAAGCTTTGCGATCTTCCTTATGTGAGGATTGCATCGTGGTAGGTATTCTGGCCTCCTGTCATGATGTTGCAACATCACAGGGTAAAAGAATCTAATGCCTTTCAGGGATTTATAGTTTAGATTCAATTATCTATACTTCAATGGTTTCCTGGAACAACAACTTTGATCTGTTGGGACTCAGGTAAAACGTCTATAGGCAGGTGTGTATAATAACGCTCTTCCTATACGCATGTCGCCATTTATATTGCTGTTGATTTGGCGTCGCTTCAGCGTAGCAGGCCTATCGTTAGCGAAGGTTGGCGATACAACTTCAGCTGATCATTCCCCACAATCTGAACCCTGATATCAAAAATTTCACCAGATCCTTCAGGTCTGGCGAGAGAGTGGGGGGGCATTCATCTCGGTCAAAGTGTTGGTTTGTCAACACAGCGCAAGAGAGCATAATTGAGCATCTTTCAAACCGACATCGATGCCTCTGTTCCTAACTCCTTAACACCACACAACCCCGGCGCGCTGATAACATCATGGGACGCTAGCGGTATATGACGGCAGGAAGGTCAATATGTGTGTTGAAAAACGACAACACCGATTTTTTTGTGCTGACCAAAAGTGACAGAGCAATCTGCTGATTTTTGTGCTGACGAAGACTAATATATGAACGAGCAACACCGATTTTTTGTGCTGACCTAAGTTGACAGAACGAGCAACACCGATTTTTTGTGCTGACCAAAGTTGACAAATATTTACAGAGAGGAAGACAGGGGAATATTATCTTTAAAATGTGTCTTACTTTAGGGAAATTCCTCAATGTTATGATCGACTTGAGAGATATGATGAGAGTAAGAGAGTGAGAATGATGAAAATGTGTAAGTGTGTGGGTGTATGTGTGTGCATGTGTAAGTGTGTGGGTGTATGTGTGTGCATGTGTAAGTGTGTAAGTGTATGTGTGATTGTATGTCTGTGTGTGTGTGTGTATGTAAAGCCCTCTGTAGTTTCAGTTTCTATATCATATAACCAACATCACAACAACATTCCCTTCATAACCTACAACCCATCAATACGTCCGTCACAACCTGGTAAACACGTTATCATTGTTATGTTTCCGACTGTCTGCATATTGTGAACAAAAATATGACATGGCAACTGAACCGTATCTCAGGAACGAAGGTTTGATAATTTACATAATTTTTTTCTGATTGCATAATTTTTTTAACCAATAAATCGTAAAAAAAAAAATAAAAAAAAATAAAGGGTGAACAACAAAAGGTTAAAGCTTATATATAAAAGTGAAATGTTTTTGTGTATAATGATAGTGAAGAACCTACCCTAACCTACACTACCCTACCCTACCCTACCCTACCCCACCCCACCTTTACTCCACTCCTACCCTACCACCCTACCCTACACCCACCCTACCCTACTCCTACCCCACCCAACGAACCCTACCCTAACCTACTCCTACCTACCCTGCACTCCCATCTCCCACCTACCCTACCCCACCCCACCCCACCCTACCTCACTTAACCCAATTCTACCCAAACCCAACTGTCCCACCTGCATCTTACTCCTACCACCCTACCCCACCTCACCACCACCCTACCCTACCCTACCCTACCCTACCCTACCCTACCCTACCCTGTTTTATTTTCTCCTGCCACAACCACCACCACACCACACCTTAGTCGCCTCGGTGAACACAAATGAGAATGACATTTATTTGACATTTCCGTTCGTTATTAATTCAGTGGATGTTGTGAAGGCCAATGGTTCGATTCCAGGCCACTGCTAGTCCACCCAGGTGTAGATAGGTACAGTACCCTAATTATACAGTTGAGTTTTGGAGGTGTTCGAGTGCAGTGCCGGCTATGGGAGATTCCTTGAATAGTTGAAGGTTTTGTTTTGTTTACACTTTTTATGTGACCCGGTTTTATTTACACTGTTTAAGAATGATAGTAATAGGAGTTTAAATACATACAAATACATACATACAATCATATACATACATACAAACACACACACACACACACACACACACACACACACACACACACACACACACTCACTCTACTACTACTACTTTGCTGTCACTTGGAATCGAGTATAACGATCATCCAGCTGTGATACAATGATACGAGTTATTAAGGATGTCACCTTAGTTGGTGAGCTCTGAGGTGACTAAAGCGGCCGATACGGGACCGGCGCTTGTCTGCCTCGGTATGCAGTCGGGCTAACTCGAAAGTAGTGTGGTGCTTCCCTGTTCATCACGAGGGCCAGCCAGCGGCAGTAGCTGAAAGCGAGAGAGAGCATGCAATGCTTGTACCTTAACACTGACATAGTGCTGCCACGCTAGATGCATTACATCACCCTGTGCACACACACACACACACACACTTGTACTAACTGACAGCCTCTCACACCTGTACAAACCTGCACCAGCTGACAGCCTCCTACACCTGTGACCTCCAGTTTATGTGTTGAGGTAAACATATTCCACATTCATATTTACACTAAAGAAACAAATTTACAGTGAATGAAACTTTATTTTACAACACGCAGGTTATTCATAGATTCAGTGATATGCAAATGAGTCAAATCACCTCAATATAAACCGGAATATATTAATCATACCAATGTTATATCAGGATTATACATCGTAGTATACTCTAACACGGCTCCCTGGCTGTTCCGTAGCCCTGCTGGGTCAAAGGTCAAAGGTTATTAAGGTCAAGTGTAAGAAAGATAAGTGTTAGTAAAGGGAAAACTCACCACAAGCCAGAATAACACAGCTTATGTAGGTCACACAGTACCAAGGTCACCACACAGTACCAAGGTCAACACACAGTACCAAGGTCACCACACAGTACCAAGGTCAAGGTCACCACACAGTACCAAGGTCAACACACAATACCAAGGTCAATGCAGTACAAGGGTAGGTCATCTACTACTCTAAAACATTATGTATAAATATATATTATAATATACATATGTATGCTTATATATAATTATACATAACTGAAAACATTATTAGAAGTCGGAGGGTGTGGAGGTGTGTGGAGGTGTGGATGGTGTGGAGGGTGTGGAGTGTGAGGACATGGATCAGCAAGTATGTGGATGGAGAGATAGTGAAGTGGAAATAAGAAATGGTGATTGGGTCTTGTCGGGTCAGATAGGGTCAGGGCGAGGAGGGGGAGGTGGGCAGGGCAGGAGGAGGTGGGCAGGGCGAGGAGGAGGTGGGCAGGGTGAGGAGGTGGGCAGGGGTGAGGAGGGAGGTGGGCAGGGCGAGGAGGGGGAGACGGAGGTGGGCATTGGGCAAGGCTTTAGGTCTGGGCAATGGGGCGTGGTGGGGCAGGGCGACGGGGCACGATTAGTAAGGGTAAGGGGGCAGCTGGAGGGGCATAGATACATCGTTACCATACCTGGCTTGCCTCTGGGTACATACACCACAGTCTCGTTTTCTCCTAGGCAGAGAGAACAAAAAATAACATTGAGATTGGCATTAAATTTTGTACCATTAACACTCTTAAGTTGACCTTCTGAAAATAAATAAGTAATAATAATATAATGTTCTTTATTTTTTTATTTGTGTTTCAATTTAAATATGATGAATAAAATCCCCTTTGTATTTTTTAATCAATATTATGAAAGAAATTTATTTTATTTTAAGGGGAAACTTCGATATTTTTTTCTTAATTCCTAGATTTTTTTTTTACGACTTTTAAGCTTTTATTCTCTTTTGAGTTTCATTTTCTTGGTATTGTCTTAATTAAATTTACTAAATATATTCATGATTTATGTACAAACACCTATACTATGATTGTAAAGGTAGTAAAATCTTAATTAAGACCTAAAATCCTTATTTACCTGGTTGTTTTTAAAGTTCTTAGAGTCTAACTACAGAAGTTAGTCCACACAACACAGTTAGTTAGGTGATCTATTGTATTCGTTCGCTTGTGATTGTGAATATTGTAATGGAGTTTAACATTTGCCTGCGAGATTGTACACACACACACACACACACACACACACACACACACACACACACACACACTTTACTTTCTCTCTCTTATTTCTTCTTCTTCTTTTCTTGCATAATTATCCTCTCTCTCTTTCCTTCTTTCCCTCCTTCCTTCCCTCCGCCGCTTACTCCCTCCTTCTTTCCCCCTCGACCACCACTATTTCTCCCTCCTTCCTTCCCTCCGCCGCTTACTCCCTCCTTCCTTCCTTCCCTCCGCCGCTTACTCCCTCCTTCTTTCCCCCTCGACCACCACTATTTCTCCCTCCTTCCTTCCTCCTCTCCCCCCCCCTCCTCCCCCTCTCCCCTCTACCTCCTCCCTAAATGACTCAGTTTGTTCCCTCCTCTTTAACCCAATGCTGCCGTGGCGAGTTTCCTGCATGCCTCCATCCTACCCGCCTCTATCCTGCCCTACCCTATCCTTCCCCAATCTATCCTGCTCTACTCTATCCTGCCCCATTCTATCCTGCCTTACCCTGCTCTACTCTATCCTACCCCAATCTATCCTGCCTTACTTTATCCTGCTCTACTCTATCCTGCCCCAATCTATCCTCCCCAACTCTATCATGTTATCCTGCTATTATTACGTGTATAGGTATGGGTAGATCCACAATGTAATGTTACCTGTGTGTGTGTCGTCAAGGAAGGAGTAACTTGGGTGTCTAATCTTCAGGTGATCATCCAGGTTTACACCGCCACCCACACATTGACCACAACCTTCTCGTGTGGTTCTCTCTTCTCATTTTGTCTAGGAGTTATTTACATTTTTATTTAACTAGCTGTCAGTCCTGTTACCTAAGGAGAGGAGGAGTCACTCATGTCAATCCACCAATCATAACTTGAGAAAAATATAGTTTGTTTTTGTAAGTGGGTGTCATCAAACTAATGCCTCATCTTCAAAGGTTTTATAAGAGACCAAAAGTAAGAATGTAAACACAGACTCTCACGAAGATGAAGTTTAAGTTTGTTTACATTGTTTCTGTGTAAATATAAACAAAATAACAATAACAATAGTAATTTCGAGGTGTTGTGATTGTGGTGATTGTAGTGAATGTTGTGATTGTTTAATGACACGGTTGTCACTCAGCTGTCACTAATAACTGACTGTGTTTACTTTTTTTATATAAACAAATGAGCATCGGGAGACATCAAACAAGTCGATGGTCCATTGTTAGCCCGATCGTCTCTCAACCTTTGCGACTGGGGTTCGATTCCCACTTAGTTTGGTGTGAGAATGGTATTGTATGGTGGCAGGGTGGAAGGGTGTTGGTGGCAGGGTGGAAGGGTGTTGGTGGCAGGGTGGAAGGGTGTTGGTGGCAGGGTGGAAGGGTGTTGGTGGCAGGGTGGAAGGGTGTTGGTGGCAGGTGTTGTGAAGGGTGTTGGTGAAGGGTGTTGGTGGAAGGGTAGAGAAGGTGTTGGTGCATGGTGTTGGTGGCAGGGGAAGGGTGTTGGTAAGAGAAAGAGAAGAAGAATGAAGGAACAGATAGAAATGAAAGCTGTATAATGTAATAAAAAAGGATTACATTTCTCCTGCCAAATAAGAGACAATTACAGACTAATTCCCTCTCTCTCATCTCTATCTCTCTCTTTTCTCTCTCTCTCCAATATATCACAGCCAAACCACAAGAGACACAGATACAAACACACATCTGATATGAACTTCCTTTCAGACGGGAGGACAAACTGATACAATTCTTAGTTTACCTCAAGTTTGTAAACAGTGTTGTGCCGAGTTACCAAGGTAGTGGAGTCCCTGTGTTTTCTGTTACTGAGCTGTAGTTTATTGTTAAAATGATAAATGAAATGTTAATAAAATAAGGTTAATATACGCTAGATTTATTTATTTGTTTATTTATGTAGTTAGTTATGTAGTTATCTGTTTATTCTTGCACTCTCTGTCCACACATTCACGCAACAGCTGAGAGGTAACACTAAGGGAGGCCACGTATAATGACCTAAGTTAAATGTTGTTAGGATAGTGCCAGGCTGGTTGGCTCTCGGTGAAAGTGATTAATCGAGTAATGACCAATTGGTAGTAGTTATTGGCTTATCGGGGGGAGGGAGAGAGGAGGTACGCGATAGGATTTTGTTTTTTATATTAATTATCCCTCTTGTTTGGTCTGGTTCAGGTGTGTGGTTCATTAGACGTCATATTTCAGATACCTATATAGCCTTCAGGTCAATAAATTTCATAAATAACTTGTAGATGGATTTATGAAACGTGTATCTTTATTTCTTTGAGAGTAAATTATTTGTTTTATTATTGAATTTCCCGCCAAAACACGACGAAGAAAATGATTTTAAAACAATGCTCAAAATAATGTCAAAATACGAGTCTTTACTTTCCTTTGTGCTCTATTTCTTTTTTTTTCTCATTTTCTCGCCTTCTACGTTTTCTTCTTGTTTCTATCTTATTTCCCCTCTTCCTTATACTTTCTTCTTATTTCTACCCCTCTCCTCTCTCCTCTTCCTCTCTATCGTCCCTACCTCCTTTCCTTCTCTCTCATTCTTTCCCTTATTCTCTCCCTTCCTATATTATCCTCCCTCCTCCTCCTCACTACCACCACCAATCACCACCACCACCCAGCATCTCTCCCTCCTTCCTCTCTCTCCCTCACTACCACCACCAATCACCTCCACCACCCAGCATCTCCCTTCCTTCCCTCCTCCCTCTCTCCCCTACCACCACCACCAATCACCTCCACCACCCAGCATCTCCTTCCTCCCTCCCTCTCTCTCCTCACTACCACCACCAATCAATCACCACCCAGCATCTCTCCCTCCCTCCTCCTCACTACCACCACCAATCACCACCACCACCCAGCATCTCTCCCTCCTCCTCCTACTACCACCACCAATCACCACCACCACCAGCATCTTCTCCTCCTCCTTCCCTCCTCACCACACAGCCCAGCCACACACTCACCCTTAAAGGCGATACACTGATTCACTCTTCATAAGGAGTAACAGTGACGAGGCTATGGCGCTGAACAGGATGGCTGGCACTGAGAACAGACATATAAGATGCAGCAGCCCGCCCAACTCTCTGTAATAAGCCGCCATTACAGGGTTCTACAGTATATAATCTCTCGTGCTATTTTGGGAGACTCCGCTATAGAACATGCTATTTCGGTGAGGTGTTGTGTGTTCGAAACCTAAATCTAGAATTTCATCGAGTCATTTAGTCTAATCAGTGAGATAATAAACATAATATTTGTTATTATTTACTATACTACTAAATATAAACATAAAATAAAGATATATTTTTATTTGGAATTCATTAATGAATTGAAACAATAACTTGAACTAAACCTAAGTCGAGGATAAGTGTAGGGATGCAGACACAGTGGGCCGCGGGTCGGATGCAACCTGAGTTTTATACGCCGACTCCCTCCACCAAATTTCCAACTTTTTTTCTCTCTCACTAATTTACCTCCTCTATACTTTTGTCATTTTATTAACGTAACAATAATACTTTTTTTTAATCATTCATCAAGTTTATTATTAATCTACGATGCCTTAATTATACGAGTTTATATATGGGCTACCTGAAGACTACACACTCCTAGTTTAGGTTAGGTTAGGTTAGGTTAGGTTAGGTTAGGTTAGGTTAGGTTAGGTTAGGTTAGGAAGTAGGTGGGTAGGTTCAGGTGGTTAATCTTCAGGTGATATAAGCTTAGAGGGCTAATTAATGTCCCTCCAAAATATATATCAGTATAATTGAAACATTTCACCTTAAAACCAACCTAACCTAACCTAACCTAACCTAACCTACCCTAACCTAACTCACTCCAACCTAACCTAACCTAACCTAACCTAACCTAACCTAACCTAACCTAACCTAACCTACCCTGACCTAACCTAACCTAACCCCAACCTAAGCAAAGCTAACCTAACCATGAACCAGCAGCTGCAATTCGTAAAGGCGTGAAGGACCATTACGCACCATTATACGGCTAGACTGGAGGTGCAACACGCGCCATTACCTAACCACTGGCGCCTCTCAACCCTTTACAACAAATACGATAAACTCCGCTCAGGTGTAAACCATACTGAGGGTAAACTGTGTATTGGGTGCACTGTAAACTAGGTGTAGCTCCTTGATGAGTCTTAGTGACGTCATTCATTGTTTACTTGTGAGGTATAGCTCCCTGATGAGTCTTAGTGACGTCATTCTTTGTTTACTTGAGAGGTATAGCTCCTTGATGAGTCTTAGTGACGTCAATCTTTGTTTACTTGAGAGGTATAGCTCCTTGATGAGTCTTAGTGACGTCAATCTTTGTTTACTTGAGAGGTATAGCTCCTTGATGAGTCTTAGTGACGTCATTCTTTGTTTACTTGAGAGGTATAGCTCCTTGATGAGTCTTAGTGACGTCATTCTTTGTTTACCTGAGAGGTATAGCTCCCTGATGAGTCTTAGTGACGTCATTCTTTGTTTACCTGTCGTATTTTTTAAAAAGTGAAAACATAATTATCTCTCAGGTCAGGTCAGGTCAGGTCAGGTTAGGTTCGGTCAGGTCAGGTCAGGTCAGGTCAGGTCAGGTTAGGTTAGGTTAGGTTACCTGACCTTTATTAGTTTCTGTACTGTTTAATTCTCTTAAAAAACCGGCAGTGACGTTTTCTATTGAGATTTCTTTACCCTTTACAACAGTATATCTTGTGGTATATATCAGTATATCCCTTATAAGATATACTGTTATATAACCAACAGTAATATATCAATATATCTCCTCTTATATATACTGGCATATCTTCTACAGTATACTATTATAATATTTATCAGTATATCAGTATATCCCTTATAGCATATACAGTATAACCCCCACAATATATCCCCAACAGTATACTGACCCCTCCTCTCCCCTAGGTCTCACCCTTCTCCCCACACCCCCTCACCCCTCACCCCCTAACTAGCCCAAAATATCCCCAGCTAACATGTTTCCTCCCCCACACTATATTCCTGTCCTCCCCACCACCCCCTCACCATGACTTCACACCTGTTACACCTGTCTTCACACCTGTTACACCTGTCGACTGTAAATAAAAACAAAAATCAACGCAGGTAAATTTTAATCTTTATATAGAACGTAAATTAATACATATTTTTTAATACAAATATTCACATGTTATAGATCCGGCAGTGATGAGGTTTATATATATATATACGTCACCTGGTTATGGAGATTGTCATTTGTATTCCATCTTGCTGTTAACTCAACATGCTTATTCATGCATTTATATTAAGTTAAATGTGATAATTCTACGTCTAAATCATGCATATATCTAACTACAATATTACTCTGTTTTTTTTTATCATGCGAATCATTTATTTATGAGTTAAAATTCTAATCTAATTATTTTGACTAAACACGAACGCTACTATGATAACATACCGCTTGGCTATATTACTCAACTACGGTAGTGAATTCAAATAGTAACCCCCTTATCTATCTTCTTATACAAGCCCACCTGGTAACTCTTCTGATGTTTATAAATTAATATAAACCTTTTGAATTCACTGATAATAAATCTTGAAAACTAGAAACATTAAAAGCAGTAGAGAGTCATGTATTTCAGCGACACCAAACACGCGCATTCTCCTCAGGGAAGCATTTTAGGCGCCATATCTCGAGGTGACTGAGTAATCAATTGAGCATCCGATGTAAACAGAGAAAAACGCGCCAAATTACATCTCACTAACAGTTAACTTTACCCTTATAACGCAGCCAGGGGATTTAAAATTTAAGGTTTGTTATTTTAGGGATTTAAAGATGGTGTGATATTATTTTTGAGTGTATGAAACCAAAAAAAATCACTTGGGTTATGTCAAATGAGAACCTTTAACATGACCCCAAAAACTAATTGGAGAGGGTACAAATCTTCTCAATCTAGGTACATTTTTATACCAGGGGTCGCCCTAAAGGTACACAGTTGAACATAAAAACTAGTGAATTTTGATTCCATAGTCAATTTCTATAACGTCTTCTGTGCTTTTATAGATTCACAAATATCATCTATATCATCTCCTGTATATATTAGGCCCCAGAAAACAAAATCTAATCGTTTCCTGTCCACATTTAGGCTCAAAAACAAAATCTAATCGTTTCCTGTCCACACATAGCCTCCAAACAAAATCTAATCGTTTCCGGTCCACACATAGCCCCCAAAACAAAATCTAATCGTTTCCTGTCCACATACAGTCTCAAAAACAAAATCTAATCGTTTCCTGTCCACACATAGCCTCCAAACAAAATCTAATCGTTTCCTGTCCACATACAGTCTCAAAAACAAAATCTAATCGTTTCCTGTCCACACATAGCCCCCCAAACAAAATTTAATCGTTTCCTGTCCACACATAGCCCCCAAAACAAAATCTAATCGTTTCCTGTCCACATACAGTCTCAAAAACAAAATCTAATCGTTTCCTGTCCACACATAGCCTCCAAACAAAATCTAATCGTTTCCTGTCCACATACAGTCTCAAAAACAAAATCTAATCGTTTCCTGTCCACACATAGCCCCCCAAACAAAATTTAATCGTTTCCTGTCCACATAAAGGTTCAAAAAGAATATCGCACCACCATTGAACACCTGTTAGGATTCCTCAACAAGTGATCTGACTCGTTATTGTAAAGTAGAGAAGGATACTGACGGGAGGGAGGGTGGGAAGGAAGGAGGGAGAGAGGGAAGGAAGGAGGGAGGGTGGTGAAGGAAAATAAGCTAGACCTTCCCCTAGATCACTACATTTTTCTCTAGATCACTACACTTTCCCCTAAATCACCACACTTTCCCCTAGATCACTCCACTTTCCCCTAGATCATTACACTTTCCCCTAGATGTGAGGTAAAAAATAATTACCCCACCTTAAGATTTTATCCGACTTTATTATGAATACAAATTGAAAGCCTTATTGTGAGTCGTCCCCCTGGTGGCAAATATCGTCCCTCTATGAAAGTCAATATTATGTCATTTATTTTTGTTCTCGGATTCTGAGGAAAATTGTTTTGATAAACTCCAGAAGACTTTTAATTTGTTATCGCTGTCTAATTTAATGATTTATTTTGATTTAAGTCAATTTGAGTTTATTTTGAAGTTTCGGACACCCTCCCCCCTCATCCCTCACTCCTCTCTACTCTCCCTCACTCCCTCCTACTCTCCCTCACTCCCTCCTACTCTCCCTCACTCCTTCACTCCCTCTACTCTCCCTCACTCCCCCATCTCCTCCCACATTTGGTCGCGTTTTCTTGATATAAAAATCCAAATTTAAACGACAGAAAAAAAAAAATCCCTCCTTATCGAATTAATCCATTACTGTAACTTGAGTTGTGCTTAAGGGCGCGTTTTTAAACCAATCCCTTAAGGGCACGTTTAGACACTCCTGCAGGGCGCGGTGTGTGAGAGGT
Organism: Homarus americanus; assembly: GCF_018991925.1. NCBI lineage: Eukaryota > Metazoa > Arthropoda > Malacostraca > Decapoda > Nephropidae > Homarus > Homarus americanus. Next base: position 810,991 of record NW_024722701.1, on the reverse strand, counting down.
GTCCCTTATAGGTCGCGGCTGGTGGGGCTAGGGGACATATACTCTCTACTCACTGCTACATTCTTCCTCACCCTGGACCGCGGTGCACGTGAGCAACAACACTGCAACAGAGATACAATGTTAGTTCACACCGTATATAAAGGATGTTCAAAAAAGTACCTCGTACATTTGGGTTATTTTATAATTTCACTATTTATTTATAACACTTTAATAGCTGATTCTACTTATGATTTAATATCTGGATCTACTTATAAAATTTTAATAGCTGATTCTACATATGATTTAATACCTGTATTTACTTATAATACTTTAACACCTGATTCTACATATAATAATTAAACACTATTTTTACAACTTATAAAAAATTAACACAACTTATTTCCTACTTATATCACTGAAGGAGTAATAAAACAAGTCTTATTAATTATCTCAGGTACACAGGTACTCTACAAGTGACCTGTGTATGAGAGAGAGAGAGAGAGAGAGAGAGAGAGAGAGTCATTAACCATCGTCTCTTTAATACAGTGTCGCCATTTCAACTATTCAGGTTAACGCCAGACGACTTTATCCCTCCATCAAACACACACACACACACACACACACACACACACACTAAATTCTTCATTAAACTGGTCATTAATGATATAAGACTCATTATACCTATGATAATACTTAATTAAAATGTAAAGTTCTATCAGATAAGTGTAAGTAAATGTTGTATAAGTGAGTAGATAAGTAACATTATTGAGTTGGGTGGAGTTTATGTTTACAAGGGATTTATTTAAGTTAGGATTTATTTAAGTTAGGATTTATTTAAGTTAGGATTTATTTAAGTAAGGGATTTATTTAAGTGAAGGATTTATTTAAGTAAGGGATTTATTTAAGTAAGGGATTTATTTAAGTTAGGATTTATTTAAGTATGGGATTTATTTAAGTGAAGGATTTATTTAAGTAAGGGATTTATTTAAGTTAGGATTTATTTAAGTTAGGATTTATTTAAGTTAGGATTTATTTAAGTAAGGGATTTATTTAAGTGAAGGATTTATTTAAGTAAGGGATTTATTTAAGTAAGGGATTTATTTAAGTTAGGATTTATTTAAGTATGGGATTTATTTAAGTGAAGGATTTATTTAAGTAAGGGATTTATTTAAGTAAGGGATTTATTTAAGTAAGGGATTTATTTAAGTGAAGGATTTATTTAAGTAAGGGATTTATTTAAGTTAGGATTTATTTAAGTAAGGGATATATTTAAGCTAAGGATTTATTTAAGTTAGGGATTTAAGTAATTTATGTAATCCCTAAAATATTCTGAAATTTCTTGTTATTTCTGTGGCCATTATGTAACCTAACCTAACCAAACCATAGGGGTGGAAGGAGCATTATAGTTGGAGGGAGCATTATAGTTGGAGGGAGCATCATATTTGGAGGGAGCATTATAGGTGGAGGGAGCATTATAGGTGGAGGGAGGATTATAGGTGGAGGAAGCATTATAGTTGGAGGGAGCATTATAGGTGGAAGTAGCATTATAGATGGAGGGAGCATTATAGATGGAGGGAACATCATATTTGGAGGGAGCATTATAGGTGGAGGGAGCATTATAGTGGAGGGCAAAACAACAAAAGTATAATGAGGCATTATAGATGGGAGCATCATATTTGGAGGGAGCATTAGGTGGAGGGAGCATTATAGGGAGGAGATACAGGGGGAGCATATAGAGAGGAGCATCATATTTGGAGGGAGCATTATAGGTGGAGGGAGCATTATAGGTGGAGGGAGCATTATAGGTGGAGGGAGCATTATAGATGGATGGAGATCAATTGAGGATTATAGGAGGAGGAGGATAATAACACCATTACCGCTCACTAATTATACTCCTGAATGCCACAATTAGACCAATTAACTGGGGTCGTTAACAATCTGATCAGTGCCACAGGGGTCACGGTATGATCAGTGCCACAGGGGTCACGGAGTATGATCAGTGCCACAGGGGTCACGGGTCTGATCAGTGCCACAGGGGGTCACGGGTATGATCAGTGCCACAGGGGTCACGGGGCCGGGCAAGTTGAGGGAATACAAGGAGTGGAGGGAGGAGAGGGAGGGAGGCGAAGGAAGGAAAGGAAGGAGGGAGGGAGGAGAGGAAGGAGAGGAGGAGAGGGAGAGAGGAAGCCCACTCATGATGAACACAACTCTCAATGGAGCCAGACCCCACTCATCGATTTCTGTCAGAGAGTTTGCATGAGGCACCGCCGAGTGTTTACCCTCCCCACTCTCTCCCACCTCCTCTCCCTCTCCTCCCCTCTCCCTCATTCTCCTCTCACCGCCTTCTCTCCTCACTTCCCCTCTCCTTACCTCCCTCTCCTCACCTCCCTCTCTCCTCGCCTCCCTCTCCTCTCCCCTTCCTCTCCTCTCACCTCCCACTCCTCCCACCTCCCTCTCCTCTCACCACCATTCTCTCCTCGCCTCCCTCTCCCTCTCCTTCCTCTCCTCTCACCTCCTCTCCTCCCGCCTCCCTCTCCTCCCACCTCCCTCTCCTCTCACCTCCCTATCCCTCTCTCTCCTTCCTCTCCCCTCACCTCTCTCCTCACCTACCTCTTTCCTCACCTCATTCTCCTCTCACCTCCCTCTCCTCACTTCATTCTCTCTCACTTCACCCTCATTTGCCATGCCTTCCACCTGCCGTCCTAGTCACTGTCACCACCTGCCGTCCTAGCCACTGTCACCACCTGCCGTCCTACCGTCACCACCTGCCGTCCTAGTCACTGTCACCACCTGCCGTCCTAGCCACTGTCACCACCTGCCGTCCTAGTCACTGTCACCACCTGCCGTCCATAGCCACTGTCCCACCTGCCGTCCTAGTCACTGTCACCACCTGCCGTCCTAGTCACTCACCTGCCGCCTAGTCACTGTCACCACCTGCCGTCCTAGCCACTGTCACCACCTGCCGTCCTAGTCACTGTCACCACCTGCCGTCCTAGTCACTGTCACCACCTGCCGTCCTAGCCACCTGTCACCACCTGCCGTCCTAGTCACTGTCACCACCTGCCGTCCTACGTCACTGTCACCACCTGCCGTCCTAGCTCACTGTCACCACCCTGCCGTCCCAGCCACTGTCACCACCTGCCGTCCTGTCACTGTCACCACCTGCCGTCCTAGTCACTGTCACCACCTGCCGTCCTAGTCACTGTCACCACCTGCCGTCCTAGTCACTGTCACCACCTGCCGTCCTAGCCACTGTCACCACCTGCCGTCCTAGTCACTGTCACCACCTGCCGTCCTAGTCACTGTCACCACCTGCCGTCCTAGTCACTGTCCCCACCTGCCGTCCTAGTCACTGTCACCACCGTCCTAGTCACTGTCACCAAGCTGTCCTAGCACTGTCACCACCTGCTGTCCTAGTCTCACTGTCACCACACCTGCCGTCCTAGTCACTGTCCCCACCTGGTCGTCCTAGTCACTGTCCCCACCTGCCGTCCTAGTCACTGTCCCCCACCTGTCGTCCTAGTCACTGTCACCACCTGCCGTCCTAGTCACTGTCCCCACCTGTCGTCCTAGTCACTGTCACCACCTGCCGTCCTAGTCACTGTCCCCACCTGCCGTCCCTAGTCACTGTCACCACCTGCCAGTCCTAGTCACTGTCACCACCTGCCGTCCTAGTCACTGTCACCCGCCGTCCCAGTCACTGTCACCACCTGCCGTCCTAGTCACTGTCACCACCTGCCGTCCGTAGCCACTGTCACCACTCGCCGTCCTAGTCACCGTCACCACCTGCCGTCCTAGTCACCGTCACCACCTGCCGTCCTAGTCACTGTCACCACCTGCCGTCCTAGTCACTGTCCCCACCTGTCGTCCTAGTCACAGTCACCACCCGCCGTCCTAGTCACTGTCACCACCTGCCGTCCTAGTCACTGTCACCACCTGCCGTCCTAGTCACTGTCACCACCTGCCGTCCTAGCCACCTCACCACCCGCCGTCCTAGCCACTGTCAACACCTGCCGTCCTAGCCACTGTCACCATCTGCCGTCCTAGTCACTGTCACCACCTGCCGTCCTAGTCACTGTCACCATCTGCCGTCCTAGTCACTGTCACCACCTGCCGTCCTAGTCACCGTCACCACCTGCCGTCCCAGTCACTGTCACCACCTGCCGTCCTAGTCACACTGTCACCATCTGCCGTCCTAGTCACTGCCACCACCTGCCGTCCTAGTCACTGTCACCACCTGCCGTCCTAGTCACTGTCACCACCTGCCGTCCTAGCCACTGTCACCATCTGCCGTCCCAAGTCACTGTCACCACCTGCCGTCCTAGTCACTGTCACCATCTGCCGTCCTAGTCACTGTCACCACCTGCCGTCCTAGTCACTGTCACCACCTGCCGTCCTAGTCACTGTCACCACCTGCCGTCCTAGTCACCGTCACCACCCGCCGTCCCAGCCACCGTCACCACCTGCCGTCCTAGTCACTCGTCACCACCTGCCGTCCCAGCCACTGTCACCACCTGCCGTCCTAGTCACTGTCACCACCTGCCGTCCTAGCCACTGCTGTCACCATCTGCCGTCCTAGTCACTGTCACCACCTGCCGTCCTAGTCACTGTCACCACCTGCCGTCCTAGTCACCTGTCACCACCTGCCGTCCTAGTCACTGTCACCACCCGCCGTCCTAGCCATTGTCACCACCTGCCGTCCTAGTCATTGTCACCACCTGCCGTCCTAGTCACTGTCACCACCTGCCGTCCCAGCCACTGTCACCACCTGCCGTCCTTGTCACTGTCACCACCTGCCGTCCTAGTCACTGTCACCATCTGCCGTCCTAGTCACTGTCACCACCTGCCGTCCTAGTCACTGTCACCACCTGCCGTCCTAGTCACTGTCACCACCTGCCGTCCTAGTCACTGTCACCACCTGCCGTCCTAGCCACTGTCACCACCTGCCGTCCTAGTCACTGTCACCACCTGCCGTCCTAGCCACTGTCACCACCTGCCGTCCCTAGTCACTGTCACCACCTGCCGTCCTAGCCACTGTCACCATCTGCCGTCCTAGTCACTGTCACCACCTGCCGTCCTAGTCACTGTCACCACCTGCCGTCCTAGTCACTGTCACCACCCGTCCTAGTCACTGTCACCACCTGCCGTCCTAGCCACTGTCACCACCTGCCGTCCTAGTCATTGTCACCACCTGCCGTCCTAGTCACTGTCACCACCTGCCGTCCTAGCCACTGTCACCACCTGCCGTCCTTGTCACTGTCACCACCTGCCGTCCTAGTCACTGTCACCATCTGCCGTCCTAGTCACTGTCACCACCTGCCGTCCTAGTCACTGTCACCACCTGCCGTCCACACTGTCACCACCTGCCGTCCTAGCCACTGTCACCACCTGCCGTCCTAGTCACTGTCACCACCTGCCGTCCTAGTCACTGTCACCACCTGCCGTCCTAGTCACTGTCACCACCTTCCGTCCTTGTCACTGTCACCTCGTCTAGGCCACAGGTGGTAGAGTGCGCGTATTAGGAGTGTGGTGGTGGTGGTAGTGGTGGTAGAGTGCGTGGATTAGGAGTGTGGTGGTAGTGGTGGTAGTGGTGGTAGAGTGCGTGGGAAAGTTAAAGTTCGTGATTAAAAATTTAAGGGTGTGGCTGCTACAACTCCTGATATTGATCCACCACATGCACCACACCGTCTCTACCACAATCACCACAATCACCACCACCATTACCACAATCACATCCCCCATCACCACCACAATCACCAACTTCGAATATAAATGACGAGTCTAAAACAATCACACTACACTAACTCCTTAAACACAAAATGCAATCAATCAACAGTTATCTCTGTTCTAAATCACCGAATGTTATTGAATGTCGTTATTGATGTTTAGTTAGGTTTAGGTTTTTCTATGAATGTTATTGTTATTGTTTACAGATTATACTGGAGGCGATTGAACGTTGAAGTGATTTATGAGGATATTTATTTGGGTGATTTAATGCTGATGGTGATTTAACTCTGTGAGATTGATGGTTTAGCTTTAAGGATGGTGTTTTAGCTTTGTGTGAACGATGGTTTAACAGTACGGACAATAATTTAACTATCAGAACAATGGTTTAATATCCCCAAGGGGTTTAACATACACAAAAACATCAATAACATCTAAGAATCGTTCCTTTGTTCAGTAAATCTTTGCTGTTTTGTCGTATTTTATAAAGAATGTAAATTAAGTTGTGTGTGGTGCTTGATATTGAAGTGATATTAATGTTCTATATTTTATTAAGTTATTTATGTTAATTTTAGAACAGTCACTCCAAAAAAACTATCTGTACTCGGGGTGATCGATGAGTTTCACAATGAACGCTACGACTCCTGTTGTCTCGGTAGGGTTTTATCAAAATCATTCGTCCATTGTGTCAAATTTTTTCAACACAATTTTGTATAGATAGTTTTTTGAGAATGACTGTATATGTTTGGTGGTTATTTCTAGCGATTTATTATGATGTTGAAGTTTGATGTATTGAAAAGGATATTGTTTGTTGACATATTTTGGGTAAGACTGACAAACAGACACGTAAACAGAGATAATTAAAAGTAAACAATAATTCACTCATTTGAAGTTATCATTAATATCTATGATAACTCTAATCTTGTTTTGTAATTAATTAAAAATAATTCACTCCTCCTCAAGTAAAAATAATACGAATACATTTTATTTCCTGTAACTAAGCGAGTGGGGTAATGTTGGCAAGCCTGCTCCGCCAGTACTACCAACGTTGATGGATCACAGCCAATCTCCCACATAAGCCATAATCTCATCTTTATTTTCTTTTTTCCTTTAAATACCGTTTTATATCATTGTAAATTATAAATAAGTGATAATAACAACAAGCAAGGCGTGACATTAGAGAGATATATGTCTCATTTATGACTGGGTACTGTTGGCACACCTGGGCTTCTACCTGACAGCCACAACGTTGCCAAATCCTACAGGTGACTCGTGTGAGGCCTTCAGTCGTCTACTCTCTCTCTCTCTCTCTCTCTCTCTCTCTCTCTCTCTCTCTCTCTCTCCTTCACCTTACCACAAGGCTCGAGTGTCATCCTCTGTGGAATCTCTTACTGTTTACAGAACGATACATCTCGGAATTCTCTATAAAATAACTCGAATGCACATTATTGTATGTTGCTCTCGGTGCCTTGAGCTGCTAGTTCATCGATGTGTGTGTGTGTGTAAGGGCGAGCACCACTGTTTTTGTCCCTGTCATAAACGCGAGTCATGACACCACTGACAAGACCACGGGCGTTGAGAGAAGCGGCATCGAGCCAAGAGGGAGAGATATTGATGCCTAAAGAGACTCAAGTCATTATCACAAACATTTACGTATATTAGAAAGAAAACGAACCAAACGACCTTGATATCAGTTGGGGGTGCGACAAATCTCCATTGCTTTTGTGTTTAGTGTAGTTACCCGTCAACACTTAAAATTTTTAAGGTAGAAGAGACTAATGGTTGATCTTTTACGTCAGATTCAAGGTCCATTTTCTATTATTATTTGTGTATAGAGTTAAACCTTCATTAATCCCTATATAAGTATGTTGGGTTAGGTTAAGTTAGGTTAGATTAGGTTAGGTTAGGTTGAAATCTGATATAATCTCCATTGTCGGTCTATTACACTGTGCTACATATATAAATGCGTACTATAAAGCATATATGTCTGTCTGTCAGTGCGTCTGGTTGTCCAAGCCTCTCTACATCACACTTGGCACGAGGAGCGCTTCTAGGAACACACAGTAAAAAGATTGTGTTTAATGGTGACGGAAAAAAAAATATTATAAAAAAATATATCTTCATTTCACTAACCAGGAGACGCCTCGGTGAGCAGCCTTGACAATAGCACCAATTTGATCCCTCACTGTGTTTTGTATTTACTAGAAAGATAACAAAGTATCGTACGTCCGCCAGTACAAATCAGCTAGAGGTATACACTAGCTAAAGAAAACGATAATATGGTGCCAGGTGTCCCGACTGAAACTATCGCACCTGGGGGCTGGGATCAGGTGAAGATTGAGGTATTTTTAATCTTCAGGTGGAATATATTAGGATGTTTAATCTTTACATCATCTTGAAGCTGTGTTGCTTTTGTTAATAATAGGAGTTTTTGTTGAGGGCTAATGAATATAAACTGACACACACACACACACACACCTAGCTCCCTCTCGTGACCCAACCAAACAAGAACGAGAGGAACATGTGTGGCCGCCGCTCACACCTGTCACCGTTGCAGGTAATTAACGCAGATGTTGGCAGGTATCAATAGACCAGGTATACAATGCTGTTACCTTCTGCTGGATCAACAATGAAACGTTTCAAGAAGTTCACTTGTTTTTAATACACCAAGTAAAACCAAATATAACCAAGGCTATATAGAGACTTGACTTAACACAATAGACCAAATATAATCCACTGCTAGGTATGTCAGCCACTGCATGGTATATAATTAAGAGTCTGTCAAGTATAGTTGAATTATATAATGAGTTCACAAGCTGCCAGAATGAACCTAGACTTAAGCCTGGGGTGTGTGGGTGATTATTTGGCTTATGACACAAATTATTACTCAACGGCACGAATCAAGGAACACTGGAGGCAGGGAGAAAGGCAAGGAGAGAGGCAGGGAGAGAGAGGCAGGGAGAGGGAGGCAAGGAGAGAGGTAGGGAGAGAGACAGGGAGAGGGAGGCAGGGAGAGGGAGGCAAGGAGAGAGACAGGGAGAGAGGCAGGGAGAAAGACAGGGAGAGAGGCAGGGAGCATTAATTACCCAACACGTGCCTCTTTCCCGACCCGGTGCTCACGCTATAAGGAGAAGAGGCTCCCCGCACACCCTCAAGACATCTCCCCTGACCCTTGAGTGATGAGGTACTGACGTAGGTAGCCAGCAGTGCCTTGTTGGTGGTAATCATGCCTACCTACTTCAGTTTCCTCTCTCCTCCTCCTCCAACTCCCTTGCACCAGTTTCCTCCCCATTATCACACCCCATTAGGACACTCCCACTCCTCCCATATCCTCGCTGTGGGGGGCATGAGTGAGCATAGATATGACTAGAGACACAGACCCCCACAGAATGCGGCTGTCTTCACCCCCACAGTCGACGCATTGCAGAGGTGCCGCCCCCTCCACCCCTTCCCACATACATAAACACACACACACACACACACACACACACCAAGTAGCCAAATATCAGCATGTAGCCAAAAAATCTAGCCAAGTAGCACACAGCCAGCCGGTCAACCAACAAGCTACCAAAAGCCGGACAGCCAGACAGGGCAGTCAAGAGCCAGCCAGCCAGCCTCCATGTCGCCTACTTGAGCCAAGACACTCACCACACACCCCACACACACACACGCCCACCACACACACACGCCCACCACACACACCCACGCCCACCACACACACCCACGCCCACCACACACACCCACGCCCACCACACACACCCACCACACACACACACACACGGGTAAACAAAGTGCCATAGTTTAAAGGGAAAGGTAAACAGATTGCCTCCTTTACCTGGTCTTAATTACCCATTTTGATGACTGTGTTGTGTGTGGTCGTTGATCTTAAAGGGGTTTCAGGTTTAAGTAAAGGGGTTTCTAATTCCCCTTAAGGGTTTATTATTAAAGTTGGATTAGGGGGTTTAAATTCTCTTAAGGGGTTTAATGGGTTGGTTTATGGGTTTTAATTTCCTTGAGGTTTTAAGGTTTGGATTAAAGTTATTTTTTTATGGATGGATTAAGATATTTTTAGGATTGGATAAAGAGTTAGCTTAGGTTAGGTTAGGTTAGGTTAGGTTAGGTTAGGATGGGTTGGGTTAGGTCAGGTTACGTTAGGTTAGGTTAGGTTAGGTTAGGTTAGGTATGGAAGTGTATACACAAAATAATAGCAAATCATTCAAATTAATTAATAAGGTCTACCTGATAAATTCCTTGATATAAATAAATACAAAATAAATAAATCCTATATTAGTGAAAATAAAATATTAATTAAAAGCCAAGAGGTGTGTGTGTGTGTGTGTGTGTGTGTGTGTGTGTGTGTGTGTGTGTGTGTGTGTCGGACCCAACTTGAGAGACCTGAGAAAATCAAACCTAACTAATTCTTTTTGGCTCGTATCCCCCAGGTGTGCTAGATGCCGTCGCTTCCTTGTTTACATAAATTCTACATAATTACAAAGATATATATCTATTTCTTAAGGATATATATATGTTGATAGTATATATAAATAGCTTTGAGATATAAAATTAAGAGATGAAGAGATAGATAGAGAGGTAGAGAGAAAAATATCTCCCCTCTGTCGGGTCGGCAAGAATGATCAGCGATAAAACTTGGCAAACATATCACATTATTTTTACACACTGTCTGATCTTTCCGTCGTGGTCCCAGGATGCTAACCCCAATAACCCCCCCTGCCCCCCTCTCCCCTCTTTAAGACCCCAGTTCCCCTCCTGTCCCCCTTCTACAAGACCCCAGTCTCCTCCCTTCTTATCTAAGACCCCCAGTTCCCCTCCTGTCCCCCTTCTGAGACCCCATTCCTCCTCGTCCCCCCAATATAAGACCCCAGTTCCCTCAGTCTCCCTCCTGTCACCCCTCCCTCCTTAAGACCCCAGTCAGCCACCTGTCCCCCTCCTCCCTCTGTCATAGTCGTCAGGTATAATTCCGTGGTCTTCCTGTCATTTCCAACCCCCCCCTCTCTCTCTCTCTGTCTCTCTCTGTCTCTCTCTCTCTCTCTCTCTCTAGCTGTCTGTCTTAATCTCTCCCTCTCTTTCTAACTCACTACAATACACTCTATACTACACCCACCATACACCCCTCTACACCCTATTTGATACACCTTCAAAAACACTGACGATGGCCGTTTGGCTCTGAGTAATTGACTGATTCGGTGACTGGAGATTATTTTTAGCTGCCGAGGGAGTAAAGGTGGCAGATTAGGCCGGGGATTAGGATTAGTTAACACTGCCCGGATTGTAAACTTAGCGGAAACAGCCGGATAGTGATGTTCAATGGAGCGACCGGATAATAATCTTAATGGTAAATGCCGGATTGTATATTTATCGGAAGCTGTTAGATAGTAAACTTAGCGGAAACGGCTAAATAACAACCTTAGCGGCAGCAGCTGAATGGGGTTAAATGACAGTGCTGGAAGCTTGAGTTTAGCGGAAATTGCTGAATGATTAAGTTTGACGGAAATGGCCAGACAAATTCAGCAGAAATTGTGGGATAACCGAATGTAGCGAAAATTCCTGTGTATTATACGTACTGAATCGAACGCTGGTAAAACCTCGATGCGCTCTGAAAATGATAAAGAATATGTAGCAAATACTGTTGGATGCTGAGTCGAGCGGAGGTTGCTTGATATTCTTGAGAGTAAATCTTTGGCGGGAAGAATTATTGGAACATAAAGTGGAAATACAAGACTCCTTACTTCAATAATACCGGGTTATATTTTCTTCTTTTTTAATATGATTATTTTATTTTAATAAGTCTTATTTTGTGGGTATTTTTCTGTTAATTATGAACATTAGAGTATAATTAATTCGCTCAAACCACAACGTAACAAGTATATTTAATTCTCTAAACCATTACACAAACAGTATAATTATAACTCCTTAAATCCAGCATCATCTAACGAGCATAATTAATTCACTAGATCTACTAACATATTATAATGCTTTCCGAAACACACCCCTAATGCCAGTTGTGTGGGTTGGCCTGTTCCTGACCCCGACACTGACACAGAAATATCCCGCTAATTACATTTCAGAAAATCGCTCGTACAATGTCGTCTGAAGTTTCGCTACACTGGACATGACAACAACACCGTAGGAAATGTATACGTTAGATTAGAACAAATTTCGTTTTTGTGAAATTCTGGTTGTAATTTTTTCTACTGAGGTTAAAAAAATTTGTGGTGGTTATTGATACGTAATGGTAAATGAGGGATAATGTAGGTTAATGTAGGGAGGTTTTGTTTTCTGAATAAATTACCTGGTGAAATTAATCTCTCACTTACCTCCAAAATTCTCCCTCAGTCCTTACCTCCAAAACTTCCCTAGCCTTGACCTCCCAAGACTTCCCCAGCTTTAACCTTGAAATACTTATCCCTAATCCTTATATACCTCTAGAATTTCCACAGCTTTAACCTTCAAAATATAACCCCCCACCAACCACAAGCCTCCAAATAGTTCCTTAGTCATTACCAAAAAAAAAAAAAATCCCTACCTTTCCAAAAAATTCCCACATCCCCCAAAATCCCTAATATTTACGTGAAAAAAAAATCCTAGCTTTCCCCCTGCCAAAAAAATCTCCCCAGTCCTAACCTAAAAAAAAACCCCGCCAGCTCCAACCTCCAAAACCCCAACATAATTTTCAACACGATCCCTCCAAAGTTGTAACACAAGAGAAATAAAAAAAATGAAAGTTTGGAGTGAGATGACGAGTTGAAGGTCGGGTGGGGGGTGAAAGGAGGAAGGAAGAGGAGAGTTGGAAAAGGAGAGGGAGGAAAGGAGAGAGGGACATAAGAGACAGAGGTAGGGAGAGAAGAGAGAGAGAGAGAGATGGGGAAGGAAAAGATAGAGGAGAGGAGAGAAGGAGAGGAGAGACAGATGAAGAGGAGAAAACCGAAGAAGAAAGAGAGAGAGAGAGAGAGAGAGAGAAGAGGAGAAATCAGAGTAAGCAAGAACCAACACATTATGCATTCACAAACACACTACCTCATTATAGCGCACAGTTAACACCCACTCTTCTGATACGCGTATGTAATTATAGGCATATACGTATAACAAACTCCTAAATATAAAAAAATCAAGTAACGGTCATTAAATTACATCTCAATATACTTAATCTCTATAATGAAAACGAGATGTAAGCTCTGGTATAATGTTTACTGAAATGAATGGTGTAAAAGCCGCTAATATTAGCCATTAGCGCTGAGTAAACGTTCGGGGTTAGTTCTAAACATTATCTCAGTCTCTGGTCGTCTCTCGTGAAGCTGTTTTGGGAGTTTGTTGACATGTAGTGATGTGGGAGATAGGTAGTTACACACACACACACACACAAGCCACTAGATACAGTACAGTTATAGTCAATTAAGTCTCCATCACCCTCTACCTCATCCCCCCCTCCTTCATCCACTCCCCCACCCCCTCCTTCACCTGTTCCTCACAACACGTAAACACTTCCCAAGATTGTTAGAGAAAGTAACGAGGTATTATTAAACACATTGACAAGTCTAGTACAAACAGGTTATATTTCATTACTGACAGGAGAGAGAGAGAGAGAGAGAGAGAGAGGTCTTCAGCAGCATTAGAGAGAGTAAACACGGGATGTCAATAGCCAGGAAGAGCAGTGTGTGTCTCATAGGACCTGCCTCTCCCTCCTACTTCCTCGAATCTTGATGTCCTTCTAACCTTCCTCCTTTCCTATCCTCCTATCCGCATCCTCCCTGCCTACCTGATGTGGGTCGTTGATGGATAGAGAGGCTAGGTGGATAGGTGGATAATTTTAGTCAATAATGAATAGGGTAGATAGGTGGGCAGGTTAAGTTAGGTTAGGTTAGGTTAGGTCAGGTTAGGTTAGATGGAAGGTGGAATAAGGTGCTTGAAGCCATACGAGAGCGGATCATGTCTAAGTTATAGATATTTTAATATACATGAGTTCTTACACACACACACACACACACACACACACACACACACACACACACACACTCACTCACTCTACTACTACTACTTTGCTGTCACTCTGAATCGAGTATGACGATCATCCAGCTGTGATACAATGATATGAGTTATTAAGGATGTCACCTTCGTTGGTGAGTTTTGAGGTGACTAAAGCGGCCGATACGGGACCGGCAGGGCCGTCCACAGATGTTGCACACATGGAGGGCTACATCTAGTGCGGGAGGGGTGGTGGCAGCGTCTTTCCTGCGTTGGCGCTTGTCTGCCTCGGTATGCAGTCGGGCTAACTCGAAAGTATTGACACCTTCTCGTGTGGTGCTCCTCCAAGCGTTATGGTGTGGAGTAATCGTCTCCCAGGTGTGGGGGTCGATTTGGCACTTATTCAGGTTTGTCTTAAGACTATCCTTATACCTTTTCAGTTGCCCGCCAGCGTTACGTTTACTATTCGTTAGGTGACTGTAAAGTAGCTGCTTTGACAGTCTACTGTCGTCCATGCGGGTAACATGGCCAGTCCAGGGGAGAACCACTGCTCGATATACGTGCAACTTTGTAGATAATTTCAGCTCCCTACAGCTGAAGGCTTGAGATGCACATCTCATCAGATGCTGACTCTCTTCATTGATGTCCGTGGCGGTGGACAGGTGGGAGCCGAGATACTGAAAGTGAGTAACTTTAGAGAGGGTAGTACTACCGATAAGCTGGATGGATGGTGGAGGTGTGTCTGAACCGGGAGTAAAAACACACACGTACGAGGGAATGAAATACCTTGGCAAGAAACACAATTCCTATTCCACCGTGAGAGATCAGGTCGTGTTGGTAGTAAAAATAGTGAGTTGGATTTAGCGCGTGGTCGAGATACTGACGAAAGCGTTCTCGTGTTTTCCTTGGGCCACTAACTACGTCTATAAGAAGATATATATAATAATGTAATAATTGAGAGATATTTATGTCGTGTACAGAGTTAGTATAATAATGTATATAGAAAATATAGGAACAATTTCACGGATATCCTGAAGATTAGACACCCTAGATTAGGTTAGGTTATGGTAGGTTAGCCTTAGGTTAGGTTAGGTTAGGTTAGGTTAGCCTTAGGTTAGGTTAGGTTTGGTTAGGTTAGGTTAGCCTTAGGGTGCTTAATCTTCAGTTGAAATGGACTGGGGTGTCTAATCTTCACCTGAATGATGGGTTACAACCACACCTGTCAGAATCTAATGAGTCACACCTGTCAATGTACCTGTGGGAATCTGATTTGTATGTCTCTCTCTCTCTCTCTTTCTCTCCCCTCCCTCTCCCCTCCTCTCTCCCGTGTCATCATTGGAAGGACACCAACGACAGGTCCGAAAGTTTGTTAGATAATCACAACTTGTTTGATTTAGCTGTTACAGATGATTCACGTATCTGAGAGAGAGAGAGAGAGAGAGAGAGAGAGAGAGAGAGAGAGAGAGAGAGAGTTTGGGAGTGGGAGAGAGCTAGAGAGTGGGCAGAGAAAAGAGAGAGAGAGTTAGAGAATGCACAGAAAACGAAAGAGAGAGAGAGAGAGAGGGGGGGGGGCAGACGAGAGCGACTTACAGAACAGAATCGGAGTGAGAGACTACCTTTAACTCACAGCCAGTTGGTCCATCCATCACCAGGTGGCAGCACTAGTAATACCCTTGTAATTAGCTATGAATCCCTGCTATTTACGGATTTATAATACCTAGTTAATTTGTGTACCTCTCCCTTTTGTCTATAATTCCTCTAAAAATTATACGTATTATCCCCAAAATAAATATTTATTATTATAATTGTATTGAGGAAGCAAACTGTAAACTGATCATCTTTTGTTTACGTCGGTTAGTCTACGATTTTTGAAGATATATGTCTTCCATCCACTCCAGTTTTTATCTAATATTTCCGGGAATTAATGAATAAAAATAATTCATTCAATATTAATTAAAGTTTTATCTATAAACTATTCGTTCCTTTAGTATATCAAGAGTAAATAGGAGATATATAAGATAATAAGTCATTTCGGAAGAGCCTGTATGAGCCGATGGAGAAGAACCTCCCACGTAGACTCAAGTTGTTTCATTATGCAGACCAAAGCAAGTGGTGAACTCCGACTCGGGTTAAAGCTTGTCCATGAGGCTGACAGGAACACAATTCTTGCCTCATAACCCTTACTGGGGCATTAATATCTACCTCGGTTTTGATTGGTCCATTTACTTGTGGGTGTTTTGATTGGTCCATCTACCTGTGGGTGTTTTGATTGGTCCATCTATCTGTGGGTGTTTTGATTGGTCCATTTACATCTGGGTGTTTTGATTGGTCCATTTACATGTGGGTGTTTTGATTGGTCCATCTACCTGTGGGTGTTTTGATTGGTCCATCTACCTGTTCACCTGGAGTCATTAACCACCTGTCGTTCACCTGGAGTCATTAACCACTGCCTCATTATCTACCTACAGTCGTATACATTAAGGGGAGTGAGGGGAGTGAGGAGTGAGGGGAGTGTGAAGTGAGGGGAGTGTGAAGTGAGGGGAGTGTGAAGTGAGGGGAGTGTAGAGTGAGGGGAGTGTGAAGTGAGGGGAGTGTGAAGTGAGGGGAGTGTGAAGTGAGGGGAGTGTAGAGTGAGGGGAGTGTGAAGTGAGGGGAGTGTGTGGAGGAAGGGAGTGAGGAGGAGGGGAGGGAGGAGGGGAGTGTGGAGTGAGGGGAGTGTGGAGTGAAGGGAGTGTAGAGTGAGGGGAGTGTGGAGTGAGGGAGAGTATGGAGTGAAGGAATAACTAGAAACGAGAATAAAGTAAATACCAAAGAAGAAGGGAAAGAGATAGGGTGACAGAGGGAAGGAATGAGGGTGAAGGAAGGAGAGACAGAAGGAAGGAAAAGGGAGAAGCAAGGAATTGAAGGAGAAAGGAAGAATGAAAGAGTAAGGAAGTGGGGAAGAGGAAGAAGGGGAAGTGAAGATAATAGAGAGAATAGGGATAGGAGGAAGGGTAGATAAAGAAGAGAATAATAAGAAGAAAAGGATAGGTTAGGAATATTGTTCGAATAATCGACTCATAAAATAGTGACGATAAGAAATACGTCACAACTATTAATTTTAGTGTAAACAAACTATCGTACCTAAGGGATTAAAGTATCGTACTGAAAGGTTTATCGTATCGTCCTCAAAGGGTTTATTTCGTCCTCAAAGGGTTAAACATTGTCCTCAAAGGGTTAAACATGACCTCAAAGGGTTAAACATCGTCCTCAAAGGGTTAAACATGACCTCAAAGGGTTAAACATCGTCCTCAAAGGGTTAAACATTGTCCTCAAAGGGTTAAACATCGTCCTCAAAGGGGTTAAACCATCATTCTTAAAGGGTTAAAACATTTATTTTCTATTAAAACAAATCTTCGTGGCAATATTACTTTACGAAATTAAAAATAATAAATAAACCAAGAAATTAAGATACCAAAAATATCGAATAAATTTTGGTAATAAAGAGATACCGAGAGAAGTGATCAAATTTATACCTATGAGGAACTGTACAAGATTCACGACACCTGACCAACACCTGGACAATTGGCTCCCAGAATATAATTAGTTTCGTGGGGGTTCGGCTTACCTAGTGCCACGGCATTCCAAAGATTGGGTGTCACCGTTGACCGCATCGTTGTCGTCGTGGTGTCGTGGTGCTTTACCGCTGCACCACCCACACTAGCACGCGGTGATAGGGGCAGCTCACACCCGCCCGTTAACCATGTCTCCGTCACACCGCCCACCCCGAACACTACATTCAAGTACTGCCTCTTGTTATATAGGGGAGGAACACCTACTACACGAGCACCCTGGCCCCTCCCTCTCCCATAGGTAAATCCTGACGTGGCGGGAGAGCTACTGCTTCTTCTACGTATATCCAGAGCTCCAAGGAGTATTGCCCAGAGCAGTGAGGGCGTGGAGGGGCGTACGGGTAAGCTCAAGAGCAGAGAGAGACGTGAGGAACAGAGCCGCACTGGCCCGTGTCACAACTCCGACTGTGAGGGCAGTGTGGTGGCTGCTGGCTCACTGCTGCCTTCTACCGCGCCGCCACCACCACCGCCACCTTTATCACCACCACCACCGCTCCTGACCCAATTATGTGTGTTGTGTTACGCTAAATAGGGATAATTGACGTTAGGTTAGGTTAGGTTAGGTTACAATCACCAACAGTCATTACCAAGTTGTTAAGTGTCATCATGTTTCCCTTGAGTGGCACTTGTTACACAGGGTTAAACATACACTCAGACACGTACACTCACCCACACCCTTCTCCTCTTCCTTCCCTCTTCCTCTTCCTTCCCTCTTCCTCTTCCTTCCCTCTTCCTCTTCCTTCCCACTCCTCCCCTTTCTTCCCTCTCATCTTTTATCCCTCTCCTCCCCTTTCTTCCCTCTTATTTTTACGTCTTTCTCCTCCTCTTTCTTTCTCTCTTCTCTCAAGTTTCTCATTTTTCCTCTTTCCTCTTATTTTTCTCTCTCACATTTCCTGTCTTTATCCTTTCCTCTCCTTACACTCTCTGTACTTTCAATTTGACGTCATATTCACCAATCTAACTTTGACTCACTTTCCTTTCACTTTCTAATTACTCATATTTCCACTGCTCTTATTTTTACTAAGACTTTTACTATTTTTACGTTCATTATATTTTAATTCTTTGTCTTAATGTTATTGTTGTTGTTGTTGTTCTTCTTCTTCTTCGTCTTATTGTTGTTGTTGTTGTTGTTCTTCTTCTTCGTCTTATTGTTGTTGTTGTTGTTGTTGTTCTTGTTGTTCTTCGTCTTATTGTTGTTGTTGTTCTTCGTTTCGTTGTTATTACTGTTGTTGTTGTTGTTCTTCTTCTTCTCCTCTTTCTCTCCATTCTTCTCTCTCTCTCTCCCATCTCTTTATTTTCTTCTTCTTTCACTTATCCATCTCCTCTTTTATTCTCTCTTCTCTCTATCTACTTTTCATTATCGGATTTTCTCTCACTTCCCCACAGCACGTACAGTACATGTACACACTCATGCATAATTTTGTACACACGAGCATACACATGCATAGGGCTGCTTCCTCTGTCTCTCTGTCTGTCTGTCTGTCTGACTGTCTGTCTGTCTCCCTGTCTGTCTGTCTGTTTGTCTGACTGTCTCCCCGTCTGCCTGTCTGTCTGTCTATCTATCTGTCTGTCTGTCTGTCTGTCTGTCTGTCTGTCTGTCTGTCTGTCTGTCTGTCTGTCTGTCTGTCTTTCTTTTCTCTTTTGTCTGTCTGTCTGTCTGTCTGTCTGTCTGGCTGTCTGTCTTTCTTTCTCTCTGTCTGTCTGTTTTTTTTTCTCCTGTCTGTCTGTCTGTCTGTCTTTCTTTCTTCTCCCCTGTCTGTCTGTTGTCTGTCTGTCTGTCTGCCTGCCTGTCTGTCTGTCTGTCTGTCTGTCTGTCTGTCTGTCTGTCTGTCTTTATCCCTGTCTGTCTGTCTGTCTGTCTGTCTGTCTCCCAACCTAACAAGCTTTGAAGTCTCTAGTGTTGTGATGAAAATATAAGCCCAGTAATTTGTTCGCCAGGCGCTGTGAGTTCCAGGGCTGACTTTACCTCTCACAGTCACCCCTTTCATCTCAAGCTTTCATCCTAACTTTCAATAGCAAAATCACAAGCCGTGTGTGTGTGTGTGTGTGTGTATATGTGTGGTGTATGTCTGTCTGGGCCTGCATGTGTGTCAGTATGTCTGTCTGGGCGTGTGTATGTGCTTGGTGGGTGTACAGTATGTGTCTGGTATGTGAGAGAGCAGCAGCAGCAGCAGCAACAACACGTCAGGGCCACATATCTAGTTTACTCTCCTCGTAAAGTGTCTCGTGTATATATGAATGTGTGTTTATATCTGCGTCCCTGCCATCTCCCTTATGCTGGGGCTGTGAGACGGCATTCTTCTTGGCATTATGGTGTTCCTAGGAGAGAAATAACATATATGGCACTGTTCCTGGCATTCTCTTGGTGTTGTGGGAGCATCTACAGGTGTGGCATTGTTCCTGGCATTCTCTTGGTGTTGTGGGAGCATCTACAGGTGTGGCATTGTTCCTGGCATTCTCTTGGTGTTGTGGGAGCATCTACAGGTGTGGCATTGTTCCTGGCATCAGTACCTGGACGTTCAACACAAACACATTTTACAATTTCGTCTACGAGTCCTAACAAGCTGCTTAATGAGTGTTCACGCACGGCACGATACTCTCTGGAGCCTATGTGTGTACAGGAGAGGTGGAAAGCATGTGTGTGTGGAGTCCTCAAACCTCTTGTATCATAACAATAAATAAACTATTAAAAATTCACCTGGATCGGGGCCCATAAATCAATCTCAGTCCGGGTGAGTTTTCCAGTGTTTGAGTTTCGTCTTAGAATGTTGATCGAACACTCGTGATGTTTGGTTCGTGAGACACACTAATACCGTCTGATGTACTCACAATGGATGTTTAAACTGTCCTCTTGATTATAAGTTTAAAGAGACATTATCAGTTTATAGTCATTACCTCACTTTACCATACGAATGACACAAAAATTTTTAAGTTAGTTATAATATTACATTTTGTTCTCTCTAAAAATTTAATTAAAGAAAATGAAAACAAGTGAGTTGTGGGTATCGTATGACAATTCCCACAAAAAAATAATCACACAAATTTGATGAAGAACTGAAGTGACAGAGCATTCACAGCGTACGTAGTTAATTATTCTGTGTAAATATGGAAAAGGTTAGGTGCGCAAGCTGCCAACAGGGATAAAATGATGTAGCGTGTTGGCCAAGGGTTGTGAAAGTATGGCTTGATGTACATGCGCGCCTCATCCCCCCCCCCCCGACCACACTCAACACCCGACCACACTCAACACCCGACCACACTCAATCCGACCACAACCGCACTCAACACCCGACCACACTCAATCGCACGCAACATTCAACCACACTCAATCACTCTATATTTTAACACAAACACAGTGATAAATTCGCGCTTCATAATACAAACTGAAATTCTTGATTATATATTTCTTGAAGGCAAACAAATAAAGCTTTCAGGATATATCATAAGATACGTGAAAGGTATATTATTATTATTATTATTATTATTATTATTATTATTATTATTATTATTATAGCGCATTCGACTACAATACTTAACCTCTTCATTATAGAGACGCCACTTTTAATATTTTATTGGGTCAACGCCAGATGATTTTAGTCAGCTCAGAGGGGACACCGTACACAAGGGGTTAAAGCGGGTAGTGTACTATAAACTAGTGGGTCACCCCACCCCACCCCACCCCACCCACACCCCACCCACCTAAACCCCACCCCACCCCACCCCACCCCACCCCACCCACACCCCACCCCCCACCCCACCCCACCCACACCCCACCCACCCAAACCCCACCCCACCCCACCCCACCCAAATCCCCACCCCACTCCCCTTGATCAGGTGTCTGAGGTGTCAGTGTGCGTGTAGTGAGTATTGAGCTCCTGAGACTTGATAGAATATTAACGTTGCTCGGAGGTAGACGATATTGCTCAGTTGCCGGATAAGAATTAGTAAAATGAGACGAATTATTGATTTTTATTGATTTATTTATTTTTTACATGTGTGTCTCGTGTTTGTTGTTGTTGTTGTTGTTGTTTGTATTTTTTTTGTTTTTGTCTTTTGGATATCTCTCTCTCTCTCTCTCTCTCTCTCTCTCTCTCTCTCTCTCTCCTATTTATTCTCTATTATTGTTACCCTTTTATCTCTATTTTTCTCACACGTACGACTTTATACACCCAGGGGGTCAAAGTTACAGTTACTGGCTGTAGTGACCCCCTAAAGTGACCCCCTGAAGTGACCCCCTGAAGTGACCCCCTGAAGTGACCCCCTTAAGTGACTCCCTGAAGTAACACTACCGCAGTACGGTCGTGTCTCCACCAATCAACACACTGTCATGACAACAAGCCAACCAGTGTGGTGGTGTGACCTCACGACACGAATATACACACACACACACTCACACGCTGACACACATAGAGACACACACACACACACACACACACACACACACACACACACTACAGAATTTCCTTTAAGGTGTAGGCAGTGTAGCAGTCACCCAGCAGGCCAACAGCCACACCCATACACCATCTCCTCCAACAGGTGTCCCAGGTAACAGGACCATAAAAACCGCGCCGCTCCCTCACCTTCCCACGCTGACTTTTACACCACAAGGAAATCGACCCCGAAATCGCTTGAATAATGAATAGACAGACGGAGGTAAATAACTGTAATGGAAATTGATCTTTTGTAGTGAGTCAGACAATATGGGAGGTGAGACACAGGAACTTACGGAGATATAGGAAGGTAAACATGGAGAATATGTGAACAGACAATAAGGATACCGATCGTAAACAAATGCGAACAGAAGTACGATTTAAAGATAAAAAATAAACAAGAAGTTATGGGGAGAATAAACCCGATAAAAGTAAACAGTAAACTCAAACAACAACAGCCGGACACACACAAACAAACAAACAAACAGGTCTTGAGAAGTACACACCCTGATAGCACAGCATGAACACACGAGCAAGCGTCGCCGCATTGCGGACTGGCATATCGTTGTCGTCCCATGCAGCCCAAACTCCACACACACACGTCTGTCTCACCTTACAGTATGTGACATTTCAATCTCACGCCATCTCCTGCCTTTGACGCAACAAGTATACACTTACCTACGACCTCGTATTTACTAACTGTGTGTGTGTCACCCTTACCACCTGACGTCAACCCTTACCCTTCTCATTGCATTTCCCTTCATACACTACGAAATAAACCGTCTCATTAATTACCTTGTTAACCTAACCTAACCCCAACACAACACTCTACCACTCATACCCCACAACTACACCCATAGCCACGCCCACAGCCACGCCCACAGCTACGTCCACAACCACGCCCACACTGGCCCTCAAGAGCAACAAACAAAAATCATGAGATAGAATAACAAGATTTAGAGAGCGTGAAGTAATAAGAGACAAAATCAACAGTTCATATCGAGTGAGGGTGAGAGGCCAGTCATAACAGGGAGAGGTGTAGACCTTGGAGCATTGCCAGTGTTATCAGGGAGTACCAACCTCCACACACTCACTTACTACATTCGACGTATTTTTGTATAATTGATTTATTTACGCAGGTAGCCAATGTGGTCAGATATTTAATTATTAGAAAACAAAGGAAATTTTTTTTCTCGACGAGTAATTATTTTCCTAGCTCAGGTAATTATTTTTTATTCAACTAATTATTAATAACTTAATTTATCTTGTTGGTCATGTCAGTGAGCTGGTACTACAGTACTGACTTTGTCTCGTGATAGCCAGAACAAGGCAGCCAAGGTAGACACTATCCACCAAGGCCGTCACCACCACCCTCTACTCCGTCACCACCTCGACCACCAACCACCTCTCACCGCCTCGACCACCACCACCACCCCCACTCCACCTGGATACCTGGCATCCTGAGTCAGGTCACTCTACTCCACAGTTCCACAACCAGACCACGGACCTCCACACCCCACCCCCCTCTACACCCCCCCCCTCCACACACCCCCCCTCCGTACACCTCTCCCACCACACCACCTCCTCCACACACCCCCAAAGCCCACCCCTCCACCACACCCTCCAGCACCTCTTCATAACATTAACCCCCCTGCACTCTAGTTAAACAACATAAAAGAAACCTTATCCACTCTTCCAGCTCGTCTCCTTAACTCCCCTCCCCGGTAACACCAGAGAGTTAATATCCACCCACCACCATCACCATTATCCACTTGAGAGGGACCTTCACCACCACGGCCCTCTCAACTACACCCTTCACGGTCTAATCATCACACACAACTAAATCCCTCGTCTCTCTTCTCACTGATTTCCTCAAGACTAAACACTTCAGCTATTTCTTCCCCCGTTTTTCCCCGTCAAGGTTACCTTAGGGGAGACTACGGGCCCAGGAAGTGAGGAAGAACCGTATCTACTGTCTCTGTGATGATCAAGACGCATATATTCTAACCCAACAAGTCCTCCTGATGTAATGGTATAGTGAGTGACTCGGTAAACATACTCAAAACTTTCGAGTTACTTACGTGTTACACTACAACTGTCAGTACTCCTCAAAAGTACTGTGATATGTACTTTCCCTGATCCTATCATATATCAACGTAATGTAAGGACATTTAGATGCTGTTTTTGCCATATTTTGCTATATTTTATTCCTGGTTGATAAAGATGATAATGAAGAAGAATATCGATAAACAATACAAACCAGACGAAGGAGAAACAAATGAATGACGATAACGACGAAGGAGGAAGATAATGAGAGAAAAAATACATAAATGAAGACATAAATGAAATAAGAACAAAGAAACAAGAAAAAACTGCATATTAGTGATCAGCGCCCCACCAGAGCTGGACATTCAGGGCATAAAATCGTTGAGTAATTACGTCACCATGATTTCCATTTTCTATTGCTCCGTTTTCTTTAATGGCAGACGTGGGTGGGAAGTGGTTGAAGGCGGTGGGTGGTTGAGGGTGGACGTGGGTAGTTGTGGGTCGTAGGTGAGCATGGGTGGGGATGGTATTGGGTGGACGTGGGCCTTGGGTGCTTATGGGTGTTGGGTGGTGAAAAGACGTGGGTTTTTACGGGTGGTTGGTGGACGTAGGTGGCTGTGGGTCGTGGGTGAGCATGGATAGGGTTGAAAATGGGTGTATGTGGGTTTTGGGTGGAAATGGGTTTAGGATAGTTGTGGGTGGTGGGGAGATGTGGGTAACTGGTACTTCATTTGACCCCCTTCATTTCCCCAGCAGTAATTGTAGGTACCTCGGGGATCGAACCAGGAAGCACGAGTCGAGAACTGTATCCACTCAGCCACTGCATCCAAATTTAATTATTATATATGGATAAACATTCAAGTTACTGCAGCATTTCCTTAATTTTAGGGGTGGGTCCTTAATTTTAGGGGTGGGTCCTTAATTTTAGGGGTGGGTTCTTAATTTTAGGTGTGGGTCCTTAATTTTTGGGGTGGGTTCTTAATTTTATGTGTGGGTCCTTAATTTTAGGGGTGGGTCCTTAATTTTAGGGGGTAGGTTTTATCATGATGGGACCAGGGTTTTTAGCATGATAGGACCATTTTTCATAATTGGTGACACGTAAGATGGAACAAAAGTTAAGAACCATTGATGTAGTGTAGTGTAGTGTAGTGTAGTGTAGTGCAGCGTAGTGTAGTGTAGTGTAGTGTAGTGTAGTGTAGTGTAGTGTAGTGTAGGATATACTGGAGTTTACATTCTAATAGTATTAAAGAACTCCTAAACGTTACAGAATTCCACAACTAGTTTTATAATAGTTAATAGTGGAAGGAATGTCTCGCTAGCTAGCAGGGAAGTTCACATCCCCTGAAAGGCTAAAAAAAAAAAAAACATTAAAATAAAACAGGAGAATTTGGGCGGAATGTTGCGTAGTCTGGGCCAGCGGCGGTAGTAAGAGAAAACGTGTTCGTTCTTCACTACTATGCTGGGGTAACTGAGCCAATTATAACGTTGCTGTCAGGAGGCTTCTCACAGCTTTACTCTATTTAATCAATTAACTTAAAGCAAGGGCGATTAATTAATTTAGGGGTTAATTAGTTATAATATAGCATTTCATGGCGGTAATAATCAAGGAAAATACAAAAGTAATCAAGAAAACCAATGTGACTTACGGACCATGACAAGATATTTTTTTTACTCCCGATATTGTATACTGATTTAGAGAACAAATACACAGAAGGAAGTTGTAGACAAATTTACTAAAGACTTATAGTACACATAATACTTCTTCAGGGTTACATAAGTGTTAAATACGGGTTACATAAGCGTAAAATACAATGATGTGATAGCTAAGAGGGTAGGAGAGGGTGCATAAAATATCCAGGGGACTCGAAAAATTCACTAACTCATCAAATCGAGAAGCCAAGTCGTCAAGTATGAAATCGAAGTCGTTACTCAAGTCAATTTTCGTGTATCTTAGATTTTCAAGAGGTTGGATAAAGCTGATAAGAGCAATCAGCTGGTGTAGTGGATGATGATTGGGTTAAAAAAAAGGAGTTTGTAGTTTGATTCTGATGGTGAAGATAGAGTGGGTGGGAGAGGGGGGTTAGTTAGACAGTTAGTTGTAAGAGGTGGAGTGTCAGGAAACAGCTGATGCTACCGCTGTTGAGACTAGGACATACACCACAGCTGACAATATCTGAACGCCACTATTGCTGATAATTAATAGGACACCACTGCTGGAGACATATGGATACCACAACCACCACCACCACCACCATCTACTGACAACACCTCAACACCACCACCACCATCTACTGACAACACCTCAACACCACCACCACCACCATCTACTGATAACACCTCAACACCACCACCACCACCACCATCTACTGACAACACCTCAACACCACTACCACCACCACTACCGACAACACCTCAGCACCACCACCACCACCACTGACAGCATTCCTCAACACCACCACCAACACCATCTACTGACAACACCTCAACACCACACCACCACCACCACCACTACTGACAACACTCAACACCAACACCACCACCACCACTACTGACAACACCTCAACACCACCACCGCAGTTCAGGTGTGGCAGGTGTGTCCCAAATTATAATTAAGGTTCAGGTGTGACCGGATATTAACAGTCACCTGCTGCGCCTCTCTAATCACCTGCTACGGGATATGAATGAAGGGAAATTACTGTAGAGGATGGAGCTGATGCCTTGAGTCCTACATCCTTGAGTACAACGACTTAAATCTCTTGAGTACGATCATTTAATCTTTTGGTTTGGTTAGGTTAGGTTAAGTTAGGTTTGGTTAGGTTAGGTTTGGTTTGGTTTGGTTAGGTTAGGTTTGGTTAGGTTAGGTTTGGTTTGGTTTGGTTAGGTTTGGTTTGGTTTGGTTGGGTTGGTTGGGTTTAGTTTGGTTAGGTTAAGGTTTGGTTTGGTTTGGTTTAGTTAGGTTTGGTTTGGTTTGGTTAGATTTGGTTTGATTGGGTTTTGGTTAGGTTTGGTTGGAGTTAGGTTAGGTTAGGTTTGGTTTGGTTAGGTTAGGTTAGGTTTGGTTTGGTTAGGTTAGGTTAGGTTAGGTTTGGTTTGGTTCAGGTTGGGTTGGGTTTGGTTTGGTTGGGATTAGGTTAGGTTAGGTTTGGTTTGGTTAGGTTAGGTTTGGTTAGGTTTGGTTAGGTTAGGTTAGGTTAGGTTTGGTTTGGTTAGGTTAGGTTAGGTTTGGTTTGGTTAGGTTTCGTTAGGTTAGGTTACGTTAGGTTACGTTAGGTTAGGTTTGGTTAGGTTAGGTTAGTTTAGGTTCGTTAATCTTCACGTGACAACCAAGACAAAAAAACACATTAGAAAATCTTTCTTTTGTAAATACTAATAATACAAATTCTCATGAAACTTCTATCACAAGATGGACGACAGCAATATATCCTACAATGGTAATAATTCTTAGCATTTAAGAGAGATTTTTGGCTAATAAATTCCATCTTAACGACACCTGCTGGGATCCTCATTAGCATATATACAGGTAGGTGGGGGTGGGGAGGAGGAGGATCGTCGAATTCATATTATAATCTATATGTATTTTTGTTAGTTTGGATTTATCTGCTAATTAATTGAGAACAGTCCCCCTCCCTCCCCCCCACCTCCATAACACAACGCAACACAACACAACACAACACAACACAGCCATTAGCGTGTTATTCCCCCGCCACAGCATATCTTTAGACCAATCATGGCTGGCGTCTAGGTCACCCTTCTTCCCTCTCCCTCCCATCCCCCTCCCTCTCCCCCCCCTCCCAACCCCTCCCTCTCCCCTTCCCAGGAACAATATAAGACTAACAAAGCATTATTGGTTGTGTCTGGGGAAAAAAAAAAAACCTCAAAGGGAAAAAAGTCACAAGAAAAAAGTCAGAGGGAAAAAAATCACAGGAAAAAAATCACAAATATGGCAAGGAAAAAAGTTACTTAAGACTAGATTAGGTTTAGTTACGTTAGGTTTAGGTTAGGTTTGGTTAGGTTAGGTTAGGATTGGTTTGGTTAGGTTAGGTTAGGTTAGGTTAGGTTAGGTTAGGTTAGATTAGGTTAGGTTAGGTTAGGTTAGAGTGTAGGGCAGGTAATGATTTGTGAGGAGGAGAGAAGAAGAGAAAAGGTTTCCTTCAACAAGTCTGGGAGGAGTTGAGCCCGTGTAGGATGTTCACCGAAGGATTAAGACTGTCCCTAGAGATCAGGAGAGGGGCAAGTCCTTCCAGTGGGCTAAAACAACGGGATACTTAACACTAGGTTTGTTTTTAGGAAGGGGAAGGACTCCTATTATGTTTAGAAGGACTAAAATGGTCTCAGAGATCAGGATAGGTACCAGTCTGTTTGTTTTAAGGAAGGGTAAGGACTCCTAGGATATATGGAAGGATTCATGGAAGGTCTAGCACGTTGTTGAATCTAGGAACTTTAGGATGTGAAACAACAGTCATTTGAGGGGAAGAGGTTGATGAAGGAGTGAGGGAGTTCAGAGATGAGAAGGACATCAGAGGGTCAAGTGAATAGCCTATCAGACTTGGGGGGTGAAAATCAGAGCCACCAGACGGAGGGAGGGGGGAAATCAGAGCCATCTTGAACTGAGAGGAGGTAACACGGCCTTAGAGGAATGCAGGTTAATATAATATCAGAGATAAAGTGTTGTGCCATTTCACACACACACACACACAGAGACACACACACACACACACACACACACACACACACACACACACACACGCACACACACACACACACACACACACACACACACACACACATCAATACAGGTAAGCCAAATATATCAGCTGTAAAGGTTAGTGTTGACTCCCAGCCGCAGACTCCATCCTGAACCCTGGTGGATGGAGGAAGTGGAGTGGATAGTTGGTGGACGGGTGGAGTGGATAGCTGATGGACGGGTGGAGTGGATAGTTGGTGGACAGGTGGAGTGGATAGCTGATGGACAGGTGGAGTGGATAGTTGGTGGACGGGTGGTGGATAGCTGGTGGACAGGTAGGTGGATAGTTGGTGGACGGGTGGAGTGGATAGCTGGTGGACAGGTGGAGTGGATAGCTGGTGGACAGGTGGAGTGGACAGCTGGTGGACAGGTGAAGTGGATAGTTGGTGGACGGGTGGAGTGGATATTCAGTAAAAGTCTCGTCTTATTGAAAAAAACCCTCAAGAATTAAGTCATAGTTTTTTATGTCTACGTTAAGAAATAAATAAATCTGAAATTGATACAAATATATAAAATGTATAAATGTATGAAATGTATAAAATATATAAATGAATGAAATGTATAAATATGTAAGAATTCCTTTTTTTTTTCACCCTGTACAAGTAGGTCAGTCAACATTCCCCTTCAGTGTCTCTAAGTTCTCGCCTCCGTCTTAAGGGTCAGTCTGATGGTGTGGAGGATGAGTCTGCCGTTGATGTCTGCCGTTGATGTCTGCCGTTGATGTCTGCCGTTGATGTCTGCCGTTGATGTCTGTCGTTGATGTCTGTCGCAGAAATTAAAAGTGGAAATCTAAGATCCTCGTGAAATGGATTAAACTGATTATGGCGGCGTGTAGGTCTCCCCACACCCACCTACTGCCTACCTACTACCACCACCCCACACCTACCACCACCGCACCCAAACCCACACCCCACCAAAACCCACACCACACCCAAACCCACACCACACCCACAACCACACTATATTTTATCTAATTTATCCGTTCTAGATATATCAAGATTCATCATTTGGATCCATCGACCACATTCTGTACACAAAACACAAATACCTTTACATTAAGATGATTTAAAACAAAGAATTAATTTAGTTTCCCCAAAAGCACTTTGTAGTTGGTAAATATAATATAGTTTCCTAAACCTTGTGATTAAGATTAATAGTACATTTATAAACACAGCACATAAAACTAAGTAAGTCAGTCCAATAATAATGAGTTATCCCTAAAAATAATAGCATTCTCTTTTAATGCATTACTAAAGAAAACGGATAATATTGTGACGTAATAAAGTGTAGAGAGAACGGCAACACAAATCCTCACCAACAACTCGAGTGACTGATGACAACACCGTGTTTCGCTATCACACACTTCTCTGCTCAGGTGTTTTAGACTTTGTTTGGGTGTTTTAATGGCTCTTGTGGCACTCTGGGTGAGACTAGTGGTGCAGGATAGTTCAATGATCACCTGCGTAAGTGCAGTGCCAATATATAGTGCCAGGTTATAGTGCCAGGGATAAGTTACGAGTGAATATTTCGAAGTTCCCTCGTGATTGATCCTTCTCTATATATCCATCTAGCTCGGACGCTCATAGCCCTAATGGATAAAGTGATTTAAGGTCAAAATAACTCCTCGTCACCTATCTGTTTACATTCCTAGCCAGGTGGTGGTGAGGGAGGGGTTGGGTGGTGGTGAGGGAGGGGTTGGGTGGTGGTGAGGAAGGGGTTGGGTGGTGGTGAGAGGGGGTGGTGGTGGTGGGGTTGGGTGATGGTGAGGGAGGGGTTTGGTGATGGTGAGGGAGGGGTTGGGTGGTGGTGAGGGAGGGGTTTGGTGATGGTGAGGGAGGGGTTGGGTGGTGGTGAGGGAGGGGTTTGGTGATGGTGAGGGAGGGGTTGGGTGATGGTGAGGGAGGGGTTTGGTGGTGGTGGGGGAGGAGTTTTGGTGGAGGGATAGGGAAAGTGGAAAAGGATAATGATGAGGCTACGTGAGACTCCTGAAAGATTGGGTGAGAGACTCTTTTGTGTGATTTGAAACGTGATGCCAGACTGGTGCAGGGATAGAGAGGTCTGTCTGTCTCTGTCTCTGTCTCTCTGTCTAATTTTCCTTATAATAACAACACAAAAACAAAAAACAAATAAACGACATTCTCTTACTTGGAGACTTCGGGGAGACAGCAAAGAGAGAGACGTGACTTCAAAGAGAAATTCTCATATCATTATTTCCCTTATCTACCGCGGGCGTTTGCTTCTATATTTCTCATTAATTCTCATCATCCGGGGGTGAGGGGTGTGGGGGGAGTGGGTGAGGGTGAGGGTGTGGGTGAGGTGAGGGTGGGTGAGGGTGAGGGTGTGGGGGGTGGGTGTGAGGTGAGGAGGTGTGGGGGGGTGGGTGAGGTGTGTGGGGTCGGTGAGGAGGTGAGGGTGTGGGGGGTGGGTGAGAGGTGGGGGGTGTGGGTGAGGGGTGAGGGGTGTGGGGGTGGGGTGGGGGTGTGGGGTGGGTGAGGGTGAGGGTGTGGGGGGTGGGTGAGGGTGAGGGGGTGAGGTGAGGGGGTGAGGGGGGGGTGAAGGTGAGGACAATGTTTGCGTTGGTTACCTGTGCTTAGTAAGACACCTGGAGGCTTTAAGGTTTAGAGATATTGTAACTTAGAACACGAGATGGTAGCGAAGATTGACGTGTGTGTGTGTGTGTGTGTGTGTGTGTGTGTGTTTGAGGGGGTTAGACAGGTGTGGAGCGCTGAACAGGTGTGGAAAATACAGTGGATGGTTGTGATAATACAGGTGTTCTGGCCATCACTCCTCCCCATCACCCATCTCACACCCCATCACCCACCTCACACCCCATCACCCACCTCACCTACACCTCATTAAAAGCTTCAGGAGGTAGAATATCCTGCGGGCATTAGTTTATTAATTAATCTACCTGAGGGAACACTTCTCTCTCTCTCTCTCTCTCTCTCTCTCTCTCTCTCTCAGGCCTACTTGCTCCTAACCACAAGGCTTCCTTAACGAGAGGGGCTACAATTAAGGAAGGGAGAGGGAGGGAGGGAGATAGAAGGTTAATAATAGGAGTCGGGGAGGAGGGGGAGGGAGAGGGAAGAGGAGAGGGAGGAGGGAGGAGGGAGGCTAGGGAATGTGTGGTGGATGGAGGTTAGGTTTGGGGCTGAGGGTGTGTGGGGTGGATGGGTTGGGTTAGGGGAGGCTAGGAGTGTGTGGTGGATAGGTTAGGTTTGGGGCGGCTAGGAGTGTGTGGTGGATAGGTTAGGTTAGGGGCGGCTAGGAGTGTGTGGTGGATAGGTTAGGTTAGGGGAGGCTAGGAGTGTGTGGTGGATAGGTTAGGTTAGGGGAGGCTAGGAGTGTGTGGTGGATAGTGGGTGACCAGTATTAAAGGCCTGTGTAGCACTTCCTAATTCAGCCTCACAAACGGAATATTATATAACACAATCTCCTCCTTCCTGCCCACCACCCCTCCACTCCTCCCACCCTCCATCCACTCCCTCTTACCCTCCATCCTTCCCTTCTTCCTTCCCTCCCTTATTTCTCTCCTTCCTCCTTTCTTTCCTCCCTTCCTGCCCTCCACCCCCTATTTCTTTCTCTCCTTCCCTATTTCCCTTCCTTCTTCCTTCCTTTCCTTCCTTTCCTCCCTCCCTTTCTTCTTCCTTCCCTCCCTTTCACCCTTCTTCCCTCTCCTCCTCCTCCCTTCCTCTCCCTTCCTCCCTTCTTCCCTCCTCCTTTCCTTTCTCCCTTCCCATTCCTTCCAGCTATTACCCCTCACCTCACCTCACCCCACCTCACCATCACCTCACCTCACCTCACACAACGCCTTATTTTACAACCTCCTCCACACCCACACATGAGGGCAGTGACACGCCCATCCAGGCATGTGACCACGCCCACCTCTAGAGAAAGCACCTAACAACCTCCTCCCTTCTTCATCTCTCCCTCCTCACCACCTCCACCGTTACCGCCTCTCCCCCACCTCCCCTCCTCCACCCCCTCTCCCCCACCTCCCCCTCCTCTACCTCCCCACCTCCCCTCCTCCTACCTCCCCCACCTCCCCTCCTCCCCACCTCTCCCCACCTCCCCTCCTCACCACCTCTCCCCTCCCCTCCTCACCACCTCTCCCCCACCTCCCCTCCCTCCCACCCCCCTCTCCCCCCCCTCCCCCTCCCTCCCACCACCTCTCCCCCCACCTCCCCTCCTCACCCCACCCCTCTCCCCACCTCCCCCTCCCTCCCCACACCACCTCTCCCCCACCTCCCCTCCCCTCCCTACCTCTCCCCACCTCCCCTCCTCCACCACCTCTCCCCACCTCCCCTCCTCCACCCCGTCTCCCCCACCTCTGCAGCAGTAATTACAGCTCCCGCAGTAGTCCCCTCAGCCATTCATTACACCAGGACACAGTCAGTCAGTTTCCCTCGTTGTCAAGATAAAAACAAAACAGAAAAACATTGACTATTTTTTTTAGTATTAGGTTAAATATAGCGACTTATTGACTCGTATTAGGATGAAGCAAACAGTATGACACTTAGTAATCAATGACTCAGTGTAAACAAAGATGAGTTATTATTAGGTTAAGTTAGGTTAGATTAGGTTTGGTTAGGTTAGGTTAATCTGCCGTCATAGCCTCACAAGAATCATAATTATATAGTGTGAATATCCGAGACGAGGTTAAACTGTGCACCAGAAATAAAGATCTTTGGGACGAGGAGTTTCTCAAGACATAGTTAACACAGCCAGCAGCAAGTCAGCCAGCAAGGGATGTCTGAATGTCTGGAAGCTTTCACCAACTCTAATGACGTCCCTCAAACATGGCTAAGACGCTCTTTATGATGGGGTCGTCCAGGGAGGTTCGTTAAGGGTCTTTTGAGAGCGTCTGTGATCCAAGTGGGTGATTCCTGAGGGAGTCTGGCAGCGTTCACCTGGTGGGGGTATTTACAGGTTCTGGCGGACTTTCCCTCACCTAGTGGCTGGTTGGTATAGGGGGGAGGATGGTTGATAGGAGGATGGTTGATAGGAGGATGGTTGATAGAAGGATGGTTGAGAGGAGGATGGTAGAGAAGAAGGAGGAGAAAAAAAGGGAAAAAAATGTGTGTATGTGTGTGTGTGTGTAGGAAGCAGTACCATGGCAACCTCAGCACATGCCAATCCTTTTTACGTGTTTAAGTTCAAAGGTTCATCGTCGTCACACACACACAAAACACAAAACACTACGCAGAAACCTTATAGCATTTTCTGTAGCAAAAACCTATGGCCACATTAACATAAAAATAGATTTCCAATTTTACGTTTATCCCAAAGTGGTTCCGTTTTCTTTTGACACATATGAGGAAGGACTCAATTATTTTCTTCTGACGAGGAAAATGACACGACTCAACCAAACTTACCTTAAAACAGCTTACGTGAGGTTTGGTCAGGTTTGGTTAGGTTAGATTTGGTTAGGTTAAGTCACGAACAAATATTACTATTTCTTGAAAGCTGACGACGAAACTCCAGCAGGTCGGGACAATAACAGCTGAGTCATATAAACAGAGGAAGAGTATGAAGGAGTTTGTATCCACTCAACAGAAACAATGAGCCCTCCACACACTCCTTCCCTCCACACACTCCTTCCCTCCACACACTCCTTCCCTCCACACACTCCTTCCCTCCACACACTCCTTCCCTCCCACACACTCCTTCCCTCCACACACTCCTTCCCTCCACACACTCCTTCCCTCCACACACTCCTTCCCTCCACACACTCCTTCCCTCCACACACTCCTTCCCTCCACACACTCCTTCCCTCCCCAGCATCCGTATTGTCCAGCCTGAGATATGACTCATGAAGCTTCTTAATGGAGTGTGATGCTTCGGATAGGGGAGAGAAATGGCTTCATATGTGAGAGATTTTGGCTTCACTATCATCTTACACTACATCACCTTCACTATCATCTTCACTACATCACCTTCACTATCATCTTACACTACATCACCTTCACTATCATCTTCACTACATCATCTTCTACATCATCATCTTCACTACATCACCTTCACTATCATCTTCACTACATCACCTTCACTATCATCTTCACTACACCACCTTCACTATCATCTTCACTACATCACCTTCACTATCATCTTACACTACATCACCTTCACTATCATCTTCACTACATCACCTTCACTATCATCTTCACTACATCACCTTCACTATCATCTTACACTACATCAACTATACTACATTAACACTATACTATAAAGACAATGTCCTGTTACCTCTTACTACAATAATTCTCTGCCCATTGATGACAAACGACTACTGTCAGTGTACAGGAAGTGCTAATATGTGTTGGTGTTGCACGATGAACAAAATAACGAAAACAGTGATGTCCGGGTGGCGTAAAATGAAGCGGCTCCTGTGCTGCAAAAAACCACTTACCGACTCCACTCCCCACTCACCTCAACCCACTCCACTCCCTACACCTACTCTCACTACTCCCCCCCTCGTTTCTCTCACCACCCCCTTGCTTGTGTCTAAGAGCATCTCAATTCCCCCCCACACTTCTTTCCCCACACCTCGTCACTCACCCCCCCTCACCCCACACCCCTTCCTTCCTCTCACTACTTCCACTCGCACCGCTCTGTCTCGCATGTCAACGAGAATCACAACTCTACCCCACTGTACTCCATCAATACCTCCTCCCTCATCTACCCACACCCCCCTCATCTCCCCATTCCCTCTCTCACTCATCCACTCCCCCTCATTTTCCCACCCCTCTCATTGCTCTCCCCATTCCAACTCACCCGATTACATTTTGCTGTCTCTTAGGGAGGTGCAAACAATTCCAGTTATAAGGCGACTTGGGGCAGGGACTTTTGGGGTAGTTGACCTGATAATTTATAATAGGGGCCTTAAAGTTTTAAAAAAAATGAAAGAAGTAAATTATGCGAAATTCATTAAAGAAGTGAAGATTCAAAGGAAGCTTGACGGTGCCGGTGGTGCCCCCCGTATACACGCAGTGTGTCAAGAAGATTCGTCTGTCATCATGGACTACACCGGTATAACTTATGATGAGTACATCAATTATGCCACCACAAGACAAAAGGTCCATACACTGGTTAAAATCGCGGAAGCCTTGTGTGAGATTCACCAGAAAAATATATTTCATAATGATTTAAAACAAAATAATATAACAATTACCGTCAAAGAAAAAGATTCTACCGTCCATATAATCGACTTTGGAAAAGCAACAGACCACGAAAAGTATATAAACCGCGGTAAAAAATCAAGATATTGGATTGCACCGGAATTCGCCTCTGGTGGCGTCACTTCTGCTGCGTCCGACACGTACTCTTTTGGACAGCTGGTGCGGGACGTCAGGGACTATATCACTGATAACAGACTAATACTTGAACTCTTTGACAAGATTGTTGACATGACCACCTGTGAAGATCCTCTCCACCGCGTACCGCTGACAGAAGTTGTACGCGTCATGAATGAGTGCCTACCAATCGCAAACTGATCCTCCCCCTGGCCAGCTAATCCTCCCCCTGGCCAGCTACTCCACCCCTGACCGGCTAATCCACCCCTGGCCGGTCAATCCTCCCCCTGGCCAGCTGACATGTTCATAAAATAATAAATAAAATTTACAAAATTATTGAATAATGTTTTTATTCCTTTTATAGATATTGTTTATTATGAATTTATTGTGACAATAACATGTACTACAGTATATACAGACAACTGTTGACTGATTCTGCTTGTTGAGATACATTCAGTGACACGCTTACAAGTACTGTCATATACATTATAATTTACAACTGTTATGTATCTTATTAGCAGAATAAATAAACAACATTTTTTATACCTATACCATATTTTCTACATATAATTGTGAATCACCTGTACATAGACTAATTAAACACACGAGAAGGTAAATAACAAATTGATATTCTTATAATACTAGTAGGTTGCGTTAGATTACGTTAGGTTAGGTTATGTTAGGTTAGGTTAGATTACGTTAAGTTACGTTATGTTAGGTTACGTTAGGTTATGTTAGGTTAGGTTACGTTAGGTTACGTTAGGTTAGGTTAGGTTAGGTTAGGTTACGTTACGTTAGGTTACGTTAGGTTACGTTAGGTTACGTTAGGTTTACACACAGAAACACACAATTATTAAGGATTTATGTATTATCCTAAATACAAATAAAGGTACTACAGTTATTACAGGATTTAGGAGACGCGATGATTGGTGTGAGGGTGACAACTGATGGTGTGAGAGAGTGTGAGGCAGTGGTGGTATACTGCACGTGATTGTCTCGTTATCACTACTGAACGTGTAGTTACCATCACTTATGGTGTGTGGGGGGAGGAGGAGCAGGTGTGGGTGTGCTGTGTGGGTGTGGTTTGTGTAGAGTGTGTGTGTGTGTGTGTGTGGGGGGTGTGTTTGTTTGTGTAGAGTGTGTGTGTGTGTGTGTGTGGGGAGTGTTTGTGGGGTATTTGTGGAGAGTGTGTGTGGGGGTGGGAGTATGGGTGCATATTAGGAAGATTGGCTTATGGGAGAAGATGTTTAGGATTAGCTTGGTAATTTTAAGGTGTTTTAAGGGATTTTGCGTGATTTTAAGGGGTTTTAGGGTGATTTTAAGGGGATTAAGGTGTTTGAACGGCTTTTAACTGAGGTAAGTAGTTGTAGTTACCTTAAGGGGTTTTAAGGGCGGTAAGGGTTTTTGTAGTTATTTCAAGGGGTTTTAAGGTTGGATAAGGGGTTGGTATTTATACTATTGAACATAATGGTGAGATAAGGTATAATGGGTCAAAACTCATATGAAGAAAGACTGAAAAGCTTAGGCTTACATTCATTAGAGAGGCGTAGAGTTAAGGGAGATATGATAGAGGTGTACAAGTGGGTAAGTGGGATTAACAAGGGTAAAATGGAAGATGTTCTGAAGCTCAGTAATAACGAAATAACTAGAACAAATGGCTTTAAATTAGATAAATTCCGATTCAGAAAGGATATAGGCAAGCACTGGTTTGGTAATAGAGTTGTGGATATGTGGAATAGGCTACCGAGTGCTATAGTAGTAGGATCGGGGACGCTAGGGAGCTTCAAGACGAAGTTGGATAGGCACATGGAAGTGCTGGGATGGGTGTGAAAGGGATCTGCCCTGTATGGGCCAGTCGGCCTCCTGCAGTATCCCACTTTCTTATGTTCTTATGTTCTTATTTAAGAGTCGTAAAGCTTCATTTAGGGACCATTGGTTTTATTAAGAGTCATAGAGCTTCATTTCAGAAACTCGTAGGGATTTTATATACGAATTTCGGGTTAGTATCTACACATTAATTATTATCCACACTTAAAAAAATATAAATCTGTTTTTATTTAAGCTATTTTTTCCTTTACTAATTACCTTCGACTTTTAATAATATAAAAACACGAACATTTCAAATAAGTTTGTTTTTTATAATGAAACAGAAGGAAAAAAAAAACCTATTTGTTCCTCTATGAATATTAACTAGGAAAAAAAAAGATCCTGAATTTCAACCTCACAAAGTTTATTTTTGTTTTCGTCCAACAACAACAACAACAACAACAACAAGTAAACATATTGGGTTTCCACAGCCCAAGTCAATTATATATTCTGATGGCCAGGTATTGAAAACATGTTCAAAATTGGATGATTAAGTTAACATAACAGAAATATAAAATAGAATTAAGAGGAGGAATTTAATGTTGTGTGTGTGTGTGTGTGTGTGCGTGTGTGTGTGTGTGTGTGTGTGTGTGTGTGTGTGAGTGTGAGTGTGTGTGTGTGTGTGTGTGTGTGTGTCAATCTATAATTCCCAGCCACCTCTTAAACCTCTCCTTCCCTCATCTCAAAGTCCCTTCTCTTCCTCCTCCCTCATCCTTCTTCCTCCTTCTCCACCTCCTCCCTATTCCTTCCCTCCCTCCTCATAGTCCCTCCTCTTCCTCCTCCCACTCCTCACCCCTCCCTCACAGTCCCTCCTCGTAGTCCCTCCTCTTCCTCCTCCCGCTCCTCACAGTCCCTCCTCGTCTCTAACCTTCCTCCACCCTCACAGTTCCCCCTCCTCCTCCCTCACTTTCCTCCCGCACACAGTTGCTTGCATGACGCCTGATTATTGGGTCAGGCACCCTCGTCCCTTCACCCCTTCCCCCTTCCCTTCTCTCCCCTTGATAGTCACGCATGCCACATTAACCCCTCCCCCCATTCTCCCTCACTCCTCCCCCCATTCTCCCTCACTCCTCCCTCCATTCTCCCTCACCCCTCCCTCCACCCTTCTTTAACCCGATAGAGAGAGAGAGAGAGAAAGAGAGAGAGAGAGAGAGATAATATAATTTTCATTGGTTGATGAACACACACACACACACACAGGTGCCAACAACAGGAGCATAGTGCCACCTTTGAACTTATGAAATGACCTTTTTAATGGGCAGTTATCAGTAATTAACTTGACACTGGCACTGTTAACATCAAAGGTACAATTGGTGGTGTATATTTTCTATGAATAAGATTAACAGTCAACTATATCAACAATATATACATTATACTACAGTCGTATAATATTATCTAATTGATTCATGTTTACTAAAATATTCCTATTGAGTATAACATTAATAATAAGAGTTATGTATGTCATGTATACTGATGTAAGATATTCATACAATCATACACACTCAAAGTAAACATATACATTAATACAAGATACTCATACTGTCATTCTAAAAGGTAGGTTTAGCTTTAAGGTGTTTATTTACGTTCATACATAGGGACGACCCCCATACTGAGTCAAGCTAACTCCCTCCTCATAGGTCAACTGCTCTTCATGACTGCTAGTGGGTGTATGGCATCAGTTACCGGACCTCACACCTTATACAA
Source organism: Homarus americanus (assembly GCF_018991925.1). NCBI lineage: Eukaryota > Metazoa > Arthropoda > Malacostraca > Decapoda > Nephropidae > Homarus > Homarus americanus. The sequence continues at coordinate 771,615 of NW_024722701.1, read as the reverse complement.
TACGCTAAAACAAGTGAGTAACGGGGTGGTTTTTTAGAGTTGGTATTTTATAATATAGGATAAAGTATATAATAGTATCCAGGAGTTAGGATGTAATTATAGTGTGTTCAGGTGGATTTTGTGAGGTTGTCTACGGAGTCGTGTTTGTGGAGGCCGATATGGGGTGGTATTTATATGAGGTGGATAAGGAGGGCATCCGTCTTTACCCTTTAGGAGGTAATGGTGGATTTGTCTCACTAGATCTTGACAACCACACACACATACACAGTCATACTAAAACCTAACCTAACCTAACCTGACCTAACCTGACCTGACCTAACCTGACCCCCCCTAAAAGAAAATTCAAAACATATCAATTAAAATTACAATCGATTAAAAAAATCAATTATCATTCTGTAATTGCCTCATAGAGTGATATAGAATGTTGATTACAAGAAATACCTGACGTGATTATAATAATATTTAATGAGGTATCGGGATTGTTCATATCAGGTGGGGCCAATACAGGGCTATATATCGATTTGTGTGTGTGTGTGTGTAGAGGTGGGGGGATCACAGTGCTTTAGGCTACTGCATACACACACTCACATGACCATAATATGCCTCGACCCTCATGGTAACTTTATCACGGAAGAGGCAAGGCAATGTGATCCACTTGGCTATTTATGCTGACTGTGGTGTTTGTTATAAGCCAAGGTTAACTTAGTTACTGTTAATTGTTTACATTCATGGTTTGGTTAGGTTAAGTTCCTCCATGTTGGGTGAATTTTAATGACATAATTATATACTGTGTTGTGGCGCCGTCGTGGACAGATATCAACAATGTTTACGCTTCGTGGCGCCACTCAAATGAGAGCTTAAAATGTTTACATCACGGTAATGTTTATGTTTATTCTTAAAACTGTTTCAACTGTGAGAAATATATCCAAGAACAATGGAAAACCTGTATCGTCGACCATAATTAAAAGTAAATTAATGAATGTGGTAAGTCGAGAGTTTAAAGCCAATACAATAACTAACGATTGACAGCTGAGTGAAAATGTCTGTCTTCGTCTCTTTAATTTTTTTTATCTATTTCCTCTGTTACATTGTTAGTTATCCTTTTACGTACAAATAGACTGAAAGCAAATATCCGTTGGGTGTTTATCTCGTGACGATATGGCGAATTGACTTTGAAAACTGAATATTCTTTATTTTGCGGGAAGGTTACCAAGTGAAACGACAGACGTGTGTATTAGTGGTGGAAAATATACTTAAAATGGTATATTAACATGTGCTCCTTCATACGTCATTTATATATGCAATTAATGGGAATTAATATGCAAAGAAACAAAGATGAGGTGAGCTGTTTTCTGTCATTGGTTTTCGACTCGTTTTCTTCTACAAAATTGACTCGGTAAATCTTTACATGTCATTTCTAATGCCTTTATTAGGATGAATTAAGGGTGGTGGTGATGAGGCTGATCACTGTAGCAAGAACAAATATATACAGATTCTTGAAGTCATAAAAATCGGTAGGTAATAGTAGTGATGCTGTCTATGGATACTAGTCATAAATCCAGTGTGTGTTACCAGACGATACGTAATTCAGTGATTCAGGGTTATTAAATTTTACTTTTATTGCTTTTACCATTATCTTCTTTGCCACTGATCGGCTCGTTAGCCACTTGGGTGATCGGTCACGTCTCTGTTACACACTGTTGGCAAGTACTGTACTGGCTCCTGAATGTATCTAAACCCGCTCCAGTGTTGGTCAAGTCTGATCTTGAAAAAGCTCACACTCGGTGCCGTCACAACACTCTCTGGCAGATTGTTCCAAGAGTTCACAACTCTCATTCCGAAAAAGTTTGCCCTCACAGTTTTCTGGACTTGTGGCTTCTTAAATCTTGAGCTGTGACCCCTTGTGGGGCGAGCGTCCGCCAGCTCCAAGTAAGGGCACTCGACTGAGTAGTGCCCCTTGAGATGTTTATAAACCTCAATTAGGTCACGTCTCGCCCTCCTGTAGTATAAGCAAGGCAGTTACAGGCGCTTTAATTTCTATGGATAGCTGAGGTGCCGAAGTGCAGGCACCAGACTGGTGGCCCTCCTTTGGATATTTTCAATCAACTGACAAGGTAGTGTCGTGGTGATACTCTTGGGTTTACAATAATATTTATATGCCTTATGCTAATCGACGATTTCTCCTTTTTTGATAGATATAGCCCTCCCCTTTGGCCCCCACCCCACCCCATCCCCCCACCCGTTCCTCACCATACCCCCACCCCACACCCCCTCCTGGCCCTCTCCCCCCACCCCACCCCTCTTCTCACCCGTTGGCCCTCACCATACCCCACCCACTCCTCGGCCTCCTGTTGGCCCCCCACCCCCACCCTCTCCTCAGCCCCTCTTTCCCCACCTGAGGACTGTTCCTGCCACAGTTTCCTCACTACACTCACGACTCCCGCCAGTCAAAGACTCTTCACTAATCACAAACGAATTTGATGGCCAATTCCTAGTCACCTCTCTTTCCTTAATCCTCTTGCCCCCCTTCCCCCTCCCTCCCCCTCCATATATTTAATTCAATGTATTAAAACAAACAAAAATGAAAAGATTCCCTCACAAAAAATCGCATTAAATCGGCATCCCTCTACGGAACTTTTACCAAATCGTAAAATATTAACGTGGTTGAGAATTAGGCCATGATTATTATTCATCCCTGGCAAAGCGAAATCAAATGGGTGATAATTTGGTGGAGTTGTCGGTAACTATTTCACCTGAATGTATTGCTTGGCCTTTATCAGTGTGTGTGTGTGTGTGTGTGTGTGTGTGTGTGTGTGTGTGTGTGTGTTGGTCTGGTTTATTTTGAGGGATATAAAAGACTTTTTTTTATCTTTTGTTCTCTGTCAATAGTTATAAAATTCGAACTAATATACAGATAAATATTTTAATAATGTGATTGTTGTTTTAGGCAAGACGGTCCCTGGGCAAGAGGAATGACGTGATGATATGACACCAAGGCTTCTTCACTACAGCAACATGACGCCAAGGCTTCTTCACTCCCAGAACATGACGCCAAGGCTTCTTCACTACAGCAACATGACGCCAAGGCTTCACTCCTGCAACAACATGACCCTTGGGCTTCTTCACTCCCCAGAACATGACGCCAGAGCTTCTTCACTGAGACATGACGCCAGGAAGCTTCTTCCTACAGCAACATGACATAAGGGCTTCCTCACTACAACAACATGACGCCAAGGAAGCTTCTTCTCCCCAGAACATGACGCCAAGGCTTTTTCACTCCCAGAATATGACGCCAAAAGCTTCTTCACTACCAGAACATGACCTTAAGGAGCTTCCACTACTGAGACACTTAAGCGCCAAAGGCTTCTTTTCACAGCAACATGACGCCAAAGGCTTCCTCACTACAACAACTTATGGCCTTAGGGGCTAGCTGCTCTCCCAGAACATGACGCCAAGGCTTCTTCACTCACAGAACATGACGCCAAGGCTTCTTCATTACCACAACATGACGCCAAGGCTTCTTCATTACCAGAACATGACGCCAAGGCTTCCTCACTCCCAGAACATGACACCAAGGCTTCTTCACTACAGCAACTAGGTAAGCACTACTACTACCCGTGTCATTAGGCCGTATTGAACCAGTCTATTGAATCACACTGCAAGGTTCATATGTGTCAGGTGTTTAACCGTGGGATTCGAACCTTTGTTTATTGTTTTTTTGTTTCGACTCCCATCCTTCCACTTCCAACCCCCCCTCCCCCAGAAGTGAGTTACTACGAATCCTTCCCCCTCTCTCCTCCCCTACCCCCACCCTCTCTCCCCCCCTACCCCCCCCTACCCCCCCCTGCCCCTCACCCCAGAAGTGAATTAAAACAAATCCTCTTTCCACCCCGCCTTCAGGGATTAGTCAAATAAAAGGGCTCCTCCGTATATGTCAGGTCCCGGTTTAAGCTTAGGAGTGAGGACCCGAGAGATCTTCCTAACTTTCCTCTAGAATCTGTCTTTGGTGGTATCAGGTTTAGCATAAGCCAGTGGGATGACCTAAGGATTAGACACCACTGGCTTATGTCACCTGATGATTAAACACACTAACGCTACCTGGGAGGGTTAAATTACTTTAAATTTGGTTTAATTAAGTTACATTAGGTTTGGTTAGGTTAAGTTGGATTAGCTGGGGTTAAATTAGGCTAGATAAGGTTAGGTTATAATTGGTTGGATTAAATTATATTAGATAAGGTTAGGTTAGGTTAGGTTAGGTTAGCATTGCATGGGTCATTGTTAAGGTGAAATAAACTGGGGAGAGGAGGGACTAATCTTCTGGTGATTCTCTGTTTCTCATAGCGTGACACCGACTCTCATCAACACACAACAAAAGTCAGTTTATTCTTCATTATAGCAGACACAGTAATCACTCCAGCTAATAATAATGATTCGTAATTAGATTTCATTATACCTTTTAACTTGTCTTAGTTAGAAGGAATGTGTTAGCCTCAGCATTGTAAACATCAGAGGAGTTACTTTTAATTTAAATTTTTACAACACGGGTTTTATCTTAATCGCTTAACAAAGGATTGTCTGTGTACGCCGGCACGTGTGCGTTATGTTCACTGTGTATATGTACCAGTCCACATATTGTTATTCATACTGTGTGCTTGTACTAGTATGCAAACTGTGTGTACGTACAGTCGGTCACAGCTCCACCTGGTACAGTGGTTGGCGGGTTTTGTGAGATGTGGCAACCCTGTGTTTGTTTACATTACAGGAATCCTCCCAGAAAGGCCCCCAAATAACCTCACACTAGGCATTCCACTTCCATCTCTGAATACAAACATTTATATATAGGATGCAAAGTAAAAAAATCATTGGATCATATCTGTTATCTGCTGGACGATGGCAGTGTGGTGGAGTGTTGTGAGGTAAGGAGAGGGAAGAGAGAGGGGTGGGGGAAGGGAGAGGGGGTGGGGAAGGGAGAGGGAAGAGGGATGGGGGAAGAGGAAGGGGGTGGGGGAGAGGAGAGGGAAGAGAATTGGGGGGAGAGGGATGAGAGAGGGGTGGGGAAGGGAGAGGGTGGGGAAGGAGAGGGAAGAGAGGGTTGGGGGAAGGAGGGAAAGAGAGAGGATGAAGGGGAAGAGAGGGAGAGTGAAGCTACCTTGATCAACATTCTGAATTCTCTCCCCCATACACCTCCTGTTGTTGTCGTTCTCGCTCCTCCTGTGTGTAACCTCGAGAAGCAGGTTAAGGTGACAGGCGGCCATGGGGTTTCTGTTTATTTTGGGTCGTATCCACTAGAAACTCTCTAGTATTTATACAGCTGTCACCAAGAGTGTAGTAACTGTGGCGATAACTTAGAGTCCTGTTTTCTTTTCGAGGAGATAATTTAACGCTGTGATTTATTCTTAGAAATATGTTCGTATTTGCATAGCTGTCGTCAAAGGGTTTAGTAATTGTGATGATGACTTGTAGTTTTTTGGGGGATTTGTCTTAATATGGTTAAGTCTCTCTCTCTCTCTCTCTCTCTCTCTCTCTCTCTCTTATGTCATCGAGGTTGGCTGGCAATAAGGCTACAAGGTGTGAATTTATTTAAGGTGTAGAAGCTGGCGCCAAAACAACAACCACACCCTGTGTTAACGAGCTATATAACTGAGTGCCAAGGAATAAAACAAGAAGCTCGGGCATCTCTTCAACTGCACTGGCTAAGCTCTCTTTACCCCGGTACTCGATTAACATACAGACCCCACCCCCAGTTATTGAAGGCAAACAGAGAAAATATCCTAAAAACTTCCCTTCCTTCCTATATGGCTCCATGGAAGGGGGGATCCAGGCAAGAACCACTCTATAGCAAGGCGAGTCTTTTGACCACTTCTCCACAAAATCACCAAAAATCCAAGTCATACATCACATAACTTTGTCTGGGAAGGAAGCTATACACAAAAATAAAGATATTTATTCTCTTCATTTACCCTAGGCAAAATTTTCCTCGGCAAGAAAAATTTGGGGGTGGGGGTGGGAGGCAAGAGTGGGGAGTGGAGGTGGAGGATCGTTGATGTTGGTAGACGGAGACGAGAATGTTTGTTTAGCCAGGAAGCCACAAAAAAACAACTTAAATTTACATTTAAATTACACTTCATACTTACTCCTATTGAGATGTGGGAAATAGTGAGTCATTAATGTTCAGGATACAATAAAAAAACACACACACACACACACACACACACACACACACACACACACACACACACACACACACACACACACACACACACACACACACACACTTCTATTTCTTCTTCTCTAATCTTCCAATTTTGAAATCCATAAATACACAAATATATTAATATAAAAAAGAAGTGAAGGGGAGAGTTAATGATTTACATACATAGTAGAAAAGAAACACCAATTTTTCCTTTATTATTGTGTTTCTCTCTAAGGTTATGGGTCAATATAGGTCACCTTAGGTCATAGGTTAAACCAAGAGTAATTACCTGTATATTTGACCTTATTTATTAATGCTGGTTATCTATTGAAATGGTAAATGTCTAGCTTTTTTTTTTTGACACGTCTGGTTAAGGGGTGGATTAGAAGTCTGCTATCTAGGTTAAGTTAATCCCAGTGGCTTGTATCTAATCTTAAAGCCTTATAATCCCTCCAGGTGATCTTATCTTATATAGACAGACAGACAGACAGACAGACAGACAGACAGACAGACAGACAGACAGAATAAGGCACTTGCTGGAAATATTTCGAGAGTAAACACCCGAAAAAGACGTAATTAAGAGAGCGTGTATATCCAGACGTTCAGGACGACCCTAAAAAAAAAAAAGGTGTTTAATATCTGATTAATTTACACCTAATTAACCTGTGAACGTCAGAAATTAGTGCTATGACGTCAAATTCATCCATCTCTGAGAACGTCACGAATTAGTGCTATGACGTCATATTCATCCATCTCTAAGAACGTCACGAATTAGTGCTATGACGTCAAATTCATCCATCTCTGAGAACGTCACGAATTAATGCTATGACGTCATATTCATCCATGTCTGAGAACGTCACGAATTAATGCTATGACGTCATATTCATCCATCTCTGAGAACGTCACGAATTAGTGCTATGACGTCATATTCATCCATCTCTGAGAACGTCACGAATTAGTGCTATGACGTCATATTCATCCATCTCTGAGAACGTCACGAATTAATGCTATGACGTCATATTCATCCATCTCTGAGAACGTCACGAATTAATGCTATGACGTCATATTCATCCATCTCTCACGCTGAGGGAAGGAGAGTTTGTGAAAGGTAGAGTCTAAAACCTAACCTAACCTAACCACAACCTAACCTAACCTAACCACAACCTAACCTAACCTAACCTTGTACCGTGTAACCTTGCATCATGGAGCGTTTGTGTGGTGTTCTTATGTGTTGAGGTAGAGAAGTTATGAGAGGGGCGTATATAATGCAGGTATGACGCAGGTAGAGAGAGGGAGGAGAGAGGGAGAGGGAGAGGGAGAGGGAGGAGGAGGAGAGAGGTGGGGAGGTCATGGTTAGTAGATTAGAATAAACTTGAAAATAGATATCCACTCCACCTGTCCATCAGTTATCCACTCCACCCGTCCACCAACTATCCACTCCACCTGTCCACCAGCTATCCACTCCACCTGTCCACCAGCTATCCACTCCACCTGTCCACCAGCTATCCCTCCACCTGTCCACCAGCTATCCACTCCACCCATCCTGCTTCTCCGCCCACCCGTCCACCAACTATCCACTCCACCTGTCCATCAGCTATCCACTCCACCTGTCCACCAACTATCCACTCCACCCGTCCATCAGCTATCCACTCCACCCGTCCACCAACTATCCACTCCACTTCCTCCATCCACCAGGGTTCAGGATGGAGTCTGCGGCTGGGAGTCAACACTAACCTTTACAGCTGATATATTTGGCTTACCTGTATTGATGTGTGTGTGTGTGTGTGTGTGTGTGTGTGTGTGTGTGTGCGTGTGTGTGTGTGTGTGTGTGTGTGTGTGTGTGTGTGTGTGTGTGTGTGTGTCTCTCTCTCTGTGTGTGTGTGTGTCCTTTAAGTGCGTTGGTATGTATTTTTCTGATTCTCTGTTCAATAATCACACACACACACACACACACACACACACACACACACACACTGGTGATCGATATTCAGATGGTATGTGAAGTGAGTTGGTGTTTGTTGACTTAAAGTTTGTTATGGTCTGAGAGGAAAGGAACTTTGGCTGTTTGTGTTGTCGACTGTTACTGTTGCCTGTGTTCCTGTTTGTGTTGCTCTTTGTGTTGCTGTTTGAGTTAGCTCTTCCACTATAAAGTTGTATTTCACTCTATTGACGATTATAGTGTCAACAACCACCACCACCACCACCACTACCACAACAGCAACCACCACCACTACCACCACCACTACCACAACAACAACAACAACAATACCCTCCTAATGTAGCTAAAACCTTTGATAATAATGTGTTTTTGTGGTAATGTAAAGCTGACCGCAAGAAATACCTTTGTTACCTTTTACAAACAGAATTTATACCTTGAATTTACTCTTTATTTAATTTATTCGTATAAGCCGTAGTAATTTTTTTTTCTGGATATTTTTGGTAAAATTACGAGTCACGTGAAGATTACTACCACTACCCTACCCTACCCTACCTTACACTACCCTACCCTACCCTACCCTACCCTACCCCTACCCCTCCCTACCCTACCCTACCCTACCCCTACCCTACCCTACCCTACCCTACCCTACCCTACCCTAGCCCCAATCAGGTCACACCATCTTAGCTCAAAAATCTTCACAGGATTTGGCAAGGTATTGAAGCCTGAGTAAACATCTATGACAAGTAAGGGCTGAAACTATGTCACACACACACGCACACACGCACACGCACACGCACACACACACACACACACACACAAACACACACACACACACACACACACGTCAGGTCTTAAAATAAATAATCATTCCTTGGAACCTGAAATAAAACATCAGTATCTATTTTAGGTGATGTGACATTGATGGTCAGTGTGTGTGTGTGTGTAATAGCTAGCTGTATGTATTCAACAATAATGTTTCTCAATCTTTCCTCGCCACAAAAACAAAACAGCCACAAACTTTAGTGCCCCTTCCTTATATCTTACCTTCCCCCTTCCCTCCTTAATCCTCCTTCCTCCCTCCTTCCTTCCTCCTCCTTCCTTCCCCCTCCACCTCGCCTCTAACCCCCTCCAGTCTTCCCTCCTCCCCTCCACCTTCCCTCCCCTGATATCCACAAGGCATAAGACGAGGTCAAGCGCCGATTGGCTACGTGCCTCCAGTTCAACGGTACCAACCAATCAGAAACGACCCTAACCAACCCCATGCGAGAATACACAACCGAAGTGAAGATCTCACGATGATTGGCTACGTTCCCCCAGCTCATCGGTATCAACCAATCAGAAACGACCTTACTTATTAACCCTGGCCAATCCCATGCGAGAATACACGGCTTGAGTGGAAATCCCGTGCGCTGATTGGCTATTTTATAACCAATTAGGACTACGTCAAGAGGCGCTTAAACTTGCAAGTGTCAAGAGTTGATTATAAGACTGTAAAGAGTGGGACAGAGTGGGACAGAGTGGGACATACAGAGTGGGACATACTGAGTGGGACAGAGTGGGACATACTGAGTGGGACAGAGTGGGACATACTGAGTGGGACAGAGTGGGACATACTGAGTGGGACATACAGAGTGGGACATACTGAGTGGGACAGAGTGGGACATACAGAGTGGGACATACAGAGTGGGACATGCAAATTGGGACAGAGTGGGACATACTGAGTGGGACATGCAAGTGGGACTGCTGGTGGGACATGCAGAGTGGGACATACAGAGTGGGACCACGGAAGTGGGACATGCAGGTGGGACGAGTGGGACATACTGAGTGGGACATACAGGTGGGACACACAGGTGGGACATACTGAGGTGGGACATGCAAGTGGGACATACTGGTGGGACATGCAGAGTGGGGACATACAGAGTGGGACATACAGAGTGGGACAGAGTGGGACATGCTGAGTGGGACATACAGGTGGGACATACAGAGTGGGACATACAGAGTGGGACATGCTAGGTGGGACATCGTAAAGTGGAGGTGGGGGCCAGGGAGAGGGGAGGGAGGAAGTTAAAGTGGGGTGAGAATGAGGGGTGGGGTGAGGTGAGATGAGGTGGTGGTGAGATGAGGTGAGTGAGGTGCTGAGGTGGTTGAAGGGGAGGTGGGGACGAATGAATAGGAGTTATGCCCTCACACACCCCCACACACCCCCACCCCACACCCACAACACACCCTCACACACCCCACACACCCCTAACACACCCACCACCCCACTTACTCCCCACACACCCCTCCCACACCCCCACACACCGTCACACACCCCCACACACCCTCACACACTCTAACACACCCTCACACACCCACTTACTCCCCCAAACTCTACCACACTTCGTTCAAACTTTCCACCAATCACAGAACTCAGCCTCCCTTATGACGTCACACTGAAGGTCAACACTAATTGGCTCACCAGGTGTTAGAGAGAGAGAGAGAGAGAGAGAGAGAGAGAGAGAGTTTTGTCAAGTTTCCACTGAGACAATATTAATGCGACAACACAGCCATGAGTTGGTGATAAGGGTGGTGAGTAGGTGGCATGGGTGGCTGGGTGGTAAGTGGGTGGCATGGGTGGCGGGGTGGCGACTTGCATATATAAAAATCGTACACACACACACATACACACACACACACACACTAACTCTAACCTAACCTAACCTAACCTAACCTAACCTAACCTAACCTAACCTAACCTAACCTAACCTAACCTAACCTAACCACCCCAACATACCATTTCCCCTCTCCCTCCCCCCCTTTTCCCTCACCTTCAGTTAGGTTAGGTTAGGTTACTGTAAGAGTGACCAAGGTAAGTTTCTTGGGTCCGTGTGTGTGTGTGTGTGTGTGTGTGTGTGTATCCTCGTCTGGCCCCAAACTGATCAGCCCCCCAGCCCCCCCCCCAGCCCCTCCTCCAGCCCCCCAGCCCCCAGCCCCACGTCCACCACCTGTAAATATCATCTGCACTGCGGAGAGGCTGACGCACACACACACACACATTGTCAAAAGAATCCAAGAAACCCACACTGACTACCTACAGTAAATCCCAACTCAACCCACCACCCCCTTCCTCCCTGCCTATCCTCTTTCCCCCCCTCCTTTCCCCCCTCCTCATCTTTTCTCCTCCCCTCCTTCCCCCCTCCCTTACCCCTCTTTCCTCCCTCCGTGCCTGTCATCGCCGTCTTGGATCGAGTTTCTATTACAGTCGCAGGGTCATGCAATCTGATGGTCAATTACCGACTGCCAGCCTGCATAGAGTAGCAATAGGGTCATTAATAGGAGCTAATGACGTTATTTGTAGTGATTTTAAGGGTCGTTATGCTCTGTAATGATGTGTTTTGTGCTAGCTGTGTGTGTGTGTGTGTGGGTATGGGTGGGTGGGTGTGGGGTGGGTGGGGTGGGTGGGTGTGGGTGTGTGTGTGTGGGTGTGTGTGTGTGTGTGTGGGTGGGTGTGGGTGTGTGTGTGTGTTTAACAGGTCACATAAATCAATATTTCCATGAATATATTTGAAGAACTAACGGGACAACGGCTGAATATATTCGTATAAAAATATAACAAATGAATAAATGAATAACTATATACATAATTTTTATAAATGCTAAGTCTTAATGTATGATGTATGAAATGTATGATGTATGTATGGATGATTATATTCTCAGGTATAATTAAAAGAACAGGTATATTATTCTGATTATAGAGTATACACGCTGTAATGACCTAACCTAACCTAACCTAACCTCTCCTCTAACCCCTCTACGTGCCTCTCTCTACATCCCTCTCCTTCCCCTCTCTCTAAACCCCTCTCCCCTCTCTCTTAACTCTCAGCACAGGAGACCAAGAGAGAGTGTCTGTGAATCGGCACAATTCATTCAAGCAAAAAAAAAAAAAAAATTGAATGGGTGACCAAACTGTTTCGCTTTGGGGGGCGGAGGGAGGAGAGGATCCAGGCAGATATTTGTGAGGTGAAGGGGGCCAGGCTGGCCTGGGCTGGCTGGCTAAGGCTGGCTACATGGGCCATGGGCTGGGCTGGGAGGTGAATGATCAACAGTACGCGAATAAGAGGAAGGATTGCTGGGAACGGGTGATTTCTGAACTCCCTTGAGATGTAGAGTGAAAATATTGTTGTTTTTTTATTGTTCCTTTGGCCAATTTGAATGTGTGTGTGTGTATGTGTGCGTGTGTGTAATAATAATAATAATAATAATAATAATAATAATAATAATAATAATAATAATAATAATAATATTAATAATAATAATATTAATAATAATAATAATACTACTAATACTAATACTATTAATAATAATAATGATAATAATAAACGGTTTATTAATAGAGTTGCAGCCGGTGGCTGAAAATATACAGACTTACATTTGATTTAGACATAATGATATAATATGCATTGAATACATTTACAGGGCTGTACAGTACATAAACCAGGAGTTGTTTATTATTTTAACAATAGATGGGATGGTGCTGTTCTTATATCTATCGGTGCTGGCTTTTATGGGCTGAATTTTGTTGTAGTGGCGGACTGCGGGAGTTGGGTGGGGGGCTGCAGGTGGCAGGAGGTGGCGATGACGAGGGTGGTGCAGTAGTCCACTGCCAAACCTTTCCAGTGCTTGGTGGTGGAGGTCACTGAGGGATGGCATTTCCAGGGTGGAGAGAGCGTTGGTGTAGCCGGAGTATTCTGCGCCGAGCATGATTCTGCAGGCCCTTTTCTGTACCTTCTCTAGCTGACGTTGTTGGGTAGAGTTGAGAGAAGACGTCCAGGCTGGTGACGCATATGTTAGTTTGGGGAGAATAAAGGCGTTGTAGATGGTCCTCAGCTCTGGCGTGGGTGTCCCAAGTGACCTAAGTCTTCGTAGCATGTAGAGATGGTACGAGGCTGCCTTGACTGTGTTATTTACATGGGCCTTCCAGTCAAGTTTGTTGTCTATAGTTACACCCATGAGTTTGGCAGACTGCACCAGCAGGAGAGGATGGGCACCCACTGTGACTGCTGGGGCTTGCACTGGAGTGGTGGCGGTGTTGATGTGCATGACTACGGTTTTGGTGTGGTTGATGGTGACCTTGTTCTCCATAGTCCATGCCTGTAGCCTGTCCAGGGTGCCTTGTAGCGATGAGTAGTCTGGTGTGGTGTTGTCCACTGTGTGTGTGTGTGTGTGTGTGTGTGTGTGTGTGTGTGTGTGTGTGTAACCTCCTGGAGCGTGTAAGTGGTGAGATTTAACAGTTGAGAAAATTTTGGTGGACAATGTGTGATCTGTGATCGTTTGACTCACTGGGCAGGGAAAAGAGAGAGAGAGAGAGAGAGAGAGAGAGAGAGAGAGAGAGAGAGAGAGAGAGACTTTCATGATGTAGAGACCACCAGTTGCTTCTCTCACGTTCTCTCCCCCCCCCTCCCTCACTACTCCCTCTCTCTCCCTCACTTAGCATCCTCTCCCTCACCTCTCCCGCCCCACACACCCTTAGGAGTGCGTGAGTGAGTAAGAGGTTAAGTTAGGTGACAAGATAAATTGGGTTAGGTTAGGTTAGATTAGGTTAGATTAGATTAGGTTAGGTTAGGTTAGGTTAGGTTAGGTTAGGTTACCCCACTTGCACCTCTACCAATTAGTGGATCTATCAGTATTCCAATTCCACATTCCCGTTTGTCATTCCCGGTAGATTCCCAATGATCTGTGTGTTAGGGCCTTAACACCTGTGCAATTAGCGACAGGTGTGTTGGGCTTTCCTATGAGGTATGATTAGTGTATCTTACCTGTGAGGATGGTGAAGGTGTGGTGGTGTGGTGGTGGTGTGAGGAGGGTGAAGGTGGTGTGGTGGTGTGGTGGTGGTGTGAGGAGGGTGAAGGTGGTGTGGTGGTGGTGAGGATGGTGAAGGTGTGGTGGTGTGGTAGAGGTGTGGTGTGGTGGTGAGGGTGTGGTGGTGGTAGTGAGGTGTGTGGTATTGGAGGTGTGGTGGGTAGTGTTTGTAATGGTGAAGGTGTGGTGGTGTGGTAGAGGTGTGTGTGGAGGTGTGGTGGGTAGTGTTTGTGATGGTGGTGCTGTGGTGGTGTGTGAGAGGTGTGGTATTGGAAGTGTGGTGGAGTAGTGTTTGTGATGGTGGTGCTGTGGTGGTGAAAGTGGTGTTGAAATGATGGTTGAAGTGTTAAAATAATAGTGTGCCGTATTAACACTTCAGTCTTCCGCTGATTGTCAACATTAGATACATCACCTTACCCACCTTAGAGGGGTTCGTGGGTGAGTTTTTAACATCATTTTCTCTTGAGTTTGTCGATAAAAAACCCAACCTAACCAAACCCAACCTACGTAACCAGACCAACCTAAACCCAACCTAACAGGCCAACCTAACTAGCAAACTGCCTAACCTAACCTAACCCTAACCTAACCTAACCTAACCTAACCTAACCAAACCACCTAACTAACGTTGTTCCTCCTCGCATAAATCCTACCGTGACAATTTTAAACTCTTCCTTTCCCTCTCTTCCCTCTCCCTTCTCCCTTCCCCTCTCTCCCCTTCCATTATGCCACCCCCCTCTCTTCCCACCCCCCCTCTTCCTTCCACTCCTCTCCCCCTCCCCTATCCCCCCCTCTCCCTCCCCTCTCCTTTCCCTCCACCACTCTCCCCCCTCCTCCCCCCCCTCTCCCCCTCCCCTCCCTCCCCTCTCCCCTCCCCTCTCCCCTCCCTCCCATGCCACTCTCTCTGTTGTGTTCTCACTTTCCCTCCCCTCAAGAGCCGTTCCATCTACCTTCCCGTTTTATGTCTCCAGACTGTATGTGGGTGTTTAGCATTCTGTGATATGTTGGTCTGTAGTAAATGCAATAGGAGGGATGGATAAGGGAGGTGGGAAGAATGTCAGGGGTGTTAGGGAATAAATGGGAAGGTGAGATAGGAGAGGTGATAGAGCGTTACCCAACCCGCCTAACTTCCTACCTAACCCAACACAACCTCAACCCACCAACCTAAACCAACCCTACTTCCTAACCTAACCTAACCTAACCTAAACTGCTTCAACCTAAACCTGCCCTAAACTAACCTACCTAACCTACCTACTACAAACTCCTGCTTCTTCAACCTAACCTACTCTAACCTAACCTACCCTAGCCCAACCTACAGGAAGCTGAACTGAAGGTCATATAACAGAAGGCTGCCTCATCTTGCTAAATAATCCTAATTACATAATCCCCCCACGCCCCGCCCACCATCATCCCTCCCCCTGCCCCTCACCCAGCTGAACCCAGTCGATGTACTCACATGTTGGCGAAAACCACGACCACGGGTGTATGTTGTTGTGGGTCAGGCTATTCCTCCGCTGTCACGGTCAGCAGTTGTCTATGTACGTCGGATCACCATGAAGAATAAAGGCAGCACCCAAGTTAATTTCACCTTGCGATTAAACACTCTAACCTAACCCTAACCCAAGCTAACCTAACACCTAACCTACCTAACCTAACCTAACCTAGCAGCTTCTACCTAACCTAACCTAACCTAGCCCCTAACCTAGCCTAACCTAACCTAAACTGCTTCCTAGCCTAACCTACACAACCAAACCTAACCTAAACCAAGCCTAACCTAACAAGAATTACTATACCACAACAATAAGTCAGTCTCCCTCTCTCTCTCTCTCTCTCTCTCTCTCTCTCTCTCTCTCTCTCTCCCCTTCTTCCAGTCTCCCCACCCACCCATATATGCTCCATAATGACATCCACTACCCTCCCCTCACCCGCCTCTCCACACTTCCCTCCTCACCCCTACCTCTCCCCTCCTGCCTCCACTCCTCCTCACTTTGCCTCCCCCCACCCCCCCTCTCACCCCTGCCTCCCCCCCTCCCTCTCCCTCCTCCCCTCTTCCCTCTCACTTCCTCCCCTCTATCTGCCTCCCCACCTCTCCTGCACTCTCCCCTACTCTCTCCTTTCCCATCCCCTATCCTCACCCACTCCACCCCCCACCCCTCTCCCCCCACTTGCCTCTTCCCTCCCCTGCCCTCCCCTCTCACTTTGCGCCTCCCCTCTCACCACCTCCCTTCTCCACTCACTTTGTCTCTCCTCTCTCCTTTCCCCCTCCCCTCTCCACTTTGCCTCTCCCCCTCTCCACTTTACTCCCCTCTCACTTTGCCTCTTCCCCTCACCCACGCCTCCCTCTCCAGCCTCCCCTCTCACCCCTCACCCTACCTCTCATCCTGCCCCCTCCTCTCCCCTCTTTGCTCCCCTCTCCCTACTCTCCCTCCCTCAATGCATACAGGCAACAAAACAACCTCAGCAACTAGATCTAGCCTAACCTAACCCCCAACAAAACCCTAACCCCTAACCAACAGACTACAGCCTCCCTCCTTCCATAGCCCTCCTACACTCACCCCACTTGTGGCCCTCCCTGCCTCCCTATGGCCTTCCACACACACTATGGCTACCCTCTCTGGCAGCCTCCCTACCTCACTATAGCCCCCCACCCTCCTCACCTATAGCCCTCCCTACCTCACTGTAGGCCCCTCCTGCCTTACTATGTTCCCTCCCCTACCTCACCTTGACCCCACCCTCTCTTATTTACCCTCCCTCCCTATGGCCCTCCCCTACCTCCCCACTGTGGCCCTCCCTGCCTCACTTCAGCCCCACCCTCCCTCTGTGCTACTGTCTACTATGGCCCTCCTGCCTCACCTCCTCACTATGTTTACCACTCCCCTCACTTCCTTAGCCCTCCTACCTCACTTCTTGTGCCCTCCCCTGCCTCTGTGCCTCCCCTACCTCTGCCCTCCCCTACAACCAATACA
>NW_024722701.1:712202-754579 GCF_018991925.1 Homarus americanus | reverse complement strand
CCCCAAGGACTAAAGTAGCACCCCAAGGACGTCAGTAACACCCCAAGGACTAAAGTAGCACCCCAATGACGACAGTAACACCCAGGGACGTCAGTAGCAGCCTAAGGACGACAGTAGCACCCCTGGGGATGTCAGTAGCACCCCAAGGACGACAGTAGCACCCTGACGACGATAATACCCCTCAGGGACGTCAGTAGCAGTCCAAGGAAGAAAGTAGCACCCCAAGGATGTCAGTAGTACCCCAAGGACGACAGTAGCACCTCAATGACGACAGTAACACCCAAGACGTCAGTAGCAGTCCAAGGAAGAAAGTAGCACCCAAGGATGTGAGCACCTCAAGGATGTCGTAGCACTTAAGGACGACAGTAGCACCCCGAGGATGTCAGTAACACCCACGGACGACAGTAAACCCAAGGACGACAGTAGCACCCCAAGGACAACAGTAGCACCCCAAGGATGTCAGTAGCACCCAAGGACGACAGTAGCACCCAAGGATGACAGAAGCCCCCAAGGATGTCAGTAGCACCCCAAGGACGACAGTAGCACCCCAAGGACGACAGTAACACCCCGGGGACGTCATTAGCAGCCCAAGGAAGAAAGTAGCACCCCAAGGATGTCTTGGAGCACCTCAACGATGTCAGTAGCACCTTAAGGACGACAGTAGCACCTCGAGGATGTCAGTAACACCCCACGGACGACAGTAACACCAAGGACGACAGTAGCACCCCAAGGACGACAGTAGCACACCGGATGTCAGTAGCACCCCAAGGACGACAGTAGCACCCTTGATGACAGAAGCACCCCAACATTGCCAGTAGCACCCCAAGGACCCACAGTAGCACCAAGGACGACAGTAGCACCCCAAGGACGACAGTAACACTCCCAAGGACGTCAATAGCAGCCCAAGGAAGAAAGTAGCACCCCAAGGATGTCAGGAGCACCTCAAGGATATCAGTAGCACCCTAAGGACGACAGTAACACCCCGAGGATGTCAGTAACACCCCAAGGACGACAGTAACACCCAAGGACGACAGTAGCACCATTGACGACAGTAGCACCTCAAGGACGACAGTAGCACCCCAGGATGTCAGAAGCACCCCAAGGATGCTGTAGCACCCCAAGGATGTCAGTAGCACCTCAAGGATGTCAGTAGCATCCAAGACGATAGTAGCACCTCAATGATGACAGTAGCACCCCAAGGATGTCAGTAGCACCCCAAGGACTACAGTAGCACCCCAAGGACGACAGTAGCACCCGGATGTCAGTACCCCAAGGGCGACAGTAGCACCCTAAGGACGTCAGTAGCACCAAGGACTAAAGTAGCACCCCAAGGACTTCAGTAACACCCCAAGGACTAAAGTAGCACCCCAATGACGACAGTAACCCTCTAGGACAAGTAGCAGCCCAAGGACGACAGTAGCACCTCAGGATGTCAGTAGCACCAAGGACGAAAGTAGCACCCCAATGACGACAGTAACACCTCAAGGACGTCAGTAGCAGCCCAAGGAAGAAAGTAGCACCCCAAGGATGTCAGTAGTACCAAGGACGACAGTAGCACCCCAATGACGACAGTAACACCTCAAGGGACGTCAGTAGCAGCCCAAGGACGACAGTAGCACCTCAAGGATGTCAGTAGCACCCCAAGGACGACAGTAGCACCCAATGACGACAGTAACACCCCAAGGACGTCAGTAGCAGCCCAAGGAAGAAAGTAGCACCCCAAGGATGTCAGTAGTACCTCAAGACGACAGTAGCACCCCAATGACGACAGTAACACCTCAAGGACGTCAGTAGCAGTCCAAGGAAGAAAGTAGCACCCCAGGATGTCAGGAGCACCTCAAGGATGTCAGTAGCACCCTAAGGACGACAGTAGCACCCCGAGGATGCAGTACACCCCAGGACGACAGTAACACCCAAGGACGATAGTAGCACCTCAAGGACAACATTAGCACCCTAAGGATGTCAGTAGCACCTCAAGGACGACAGTAGCATCAAGGACGACAGAAGCACCCCAAGATTGCCAGTAGCACCCCGGACGACAGTAGCACCCCAATGACGGCGTAGCACCCCAAGGACGACAGTAACACCTCAAGGACGTCAGTAGTGCCCAAGGAAGAAAGTAGCACCCCAAGGATGTCAGAGCACCTCAAGATATAAGTAGCACCCTAGACGACAGTAGCACCTCGAGGATGTCAGTAGCACCCCAAGGACGACAAGTAACACCCCAAGACGACAGTAGCACCCCATTGACGACAGATCCCCAAGGACGACAGTAGCACCCCAGGGATGTCAGAAGCACCCGAAGAATGCCAGTAGCACCCCAAGGACGACAGCACCCAAGGACGAAGTAGCACCCCAAGGACGACAGTAACACCCCAAGGACGTCAGTAGCACCCCAGGGATGTCAGTAGCACCAAGGATGTTAGTTGCACAGAAGGACGACAGTAGCACCAAGGATATCAGTAGCAGCCCGGAAGAAAGTAGCACCCAAGGATGTCAGGAGCACCTCAAGGATATGAGTAGCACCCTAAGGACGACAGTAGCACCCCGAGGATGTCAGTAGCACCCTAAGGACGACAGTAACACCCTAAGGACGACAGTAGCACCCCATTGACGACAGTAGCATCCCAAGGACGACAGTAGCACCCCAGGGATGTCAGAAGCACCCGAAGAATGCCAGTAGCACCCCAAGGACGACAGTAGCACCCCAAGACGACAGTTGCAACCTCGGACGACAGTAACACCCAAGGACGTCAGTAGCACCCCTAGGATGTCAGTAGCACCTCAAGGATGTTAGTTGCACCAGAAGGACGACAGTAGCAACCTTGATGATCAGTAGCACCTCAAGGACGACAGTAGCACCCTGCAGACGACAGTAGCACCCTCAAGGACGACAGTAGCACCCTCAAGGATGTCAGTAGCACCCTGAGGACGACAGTAGCACCCCAAGGACGACAGTAGCACCCTTAAGGACGACAGTAGCACCCCAAGGATGTCAGTAGCACCCCAAGGACGACAGTAGCACCCCTGGACGACAGTAGCACCCTAGGGATGTCAGTAGCACCCATGACGATAGTAGCACCCTGGTGACGAGCTGTAGCACCCTGGATGTCAGTAGCACCCCGGACGACAGTAGCACTCGGACGACAGTAGCACCCCGAGGATGTCAGTAGCACCCCGGGCGACAGTAGCACCCTGGGGACGTCAGTAGCTCCTCAAGGACTAAAGTAGCACCCTAGGACGTCAGTAACACCTCTAGGACGACAGTAGCACCCTGGGACGACAGTAGCACCCTAGGACTAAAAGTAGCACCAAGGACGACAGTAGCACCCCAAGGACTAAAGTAGCACCCCAAGGACGACAGTAGCACCCCAAGGCCGTCAGTAACACCCCAAGGACGACAGTAACACCCCAAGGACGACAGTATCACCAATGCCCCGAACGGCCGTCAGTTGTAGCGCCTCTGGGAACTAAAACATATGACCGGTTCTGAATTGTTTTCCCTTTGTAATTTTTTCCCACATAATTTTACAACATTTCGTATTAAACATTTTATCACCCGGAGACTGAATAAAATACGGTGGAAAAAAATATTCTAGACGAGTAATAGACATGGTGCAGATGGCGGTGGGTCATGACGCGTTGTAAGTGATTAATGTATATATTTTAGACACCAAGAACTGCAGCTAGAGGTCCCACCACCAGCTGTGTCATCGTCCAATTGTTCTGAGTGTTTTAGCTGAGTCTTCGTAAACTATCTGGAGGGCCATAAAACACAACGTCTTCTTTATGGTTAATAAAATTCGTCTTCGCTATTAAGACACATTGGAATCACCATGTATGTATAGTGTCTTCAGTAACACCAACAAGGAGTAGCTGTGTCTAATGCCCTGGTGAACGATGGAATGAGTGATTATTCTACCATCAGCTAACTTTATTCTAATGGTTATTGAGAGCTTAACCCTGATTGGATCCAAGCTTCACTTCATCTGACCAATGATGTTAGTCTTAAAATAATCCATTTAATGGGACGTTGCTACACACACACGCACACACACACGCACACACACACACACACACACACGCACACTACAACTCTTTGATCACTTAGGTTATGTGTTGAAAAAATGTATCAGTTCATTTTAAAAATATACAATAATGCCCGCCCACGTTTTCCCACGTTTTCGATTTCATTTTGCCGTCAGTCGTCAATCAATTAGACGGGAGGACAGATGAGGGAAGTTGCATCAATTTGTCGAGAGGTGACAGGTCTTCCTCCACTGTTAGCACCATCTATATCACCAAATCACGCGACAGAGCTTCTTTGTTTACCTAGCTCTTAAACTCGAGTGACTTAACCCCTTCTCATACTCATTTAAGGGATTAAGTCATCGTCCTCAAGGTGTTAGTTAAGTCATCGTATTCTAGGGGGTTAGTTAAGTCATCGTATTTAAGAACAATGACGTCAAACCTATAATTTGAATGTCATCCTACTCGAGGGATTATGTCACCCTACTCAAGGGATTACGTCATCCTACTCAAGGGATTACGTCATCCTACTCAAGGGATTACGTCATCTTACTCAAGGGCATAAAGAAATGTCAAGAAACGCTGGGGTTCATATCCTTGACCCGACTAACAAGCCTTGATTCACCAGCTGGCCTTTAGGGGACCCTGGCATCTGGCAGTTGTACCCTCGGTGACTGACGATGCTTCAGATGATGGCGGAATCTGTCTCTCCTTTGTTTTCATAAGTTCGTGATGCTGCTGCATATAGTGTTGGAATCTGTTTATCTTTAGTTTTTATAAGTTTGTGAATATGAATTTTGTTTTTTTGTGATGTTATTGATATCTACGTCATTGTTGCCAACTCCCTGTGAAAACTTACGACACTGTGTAAACAATGAAAGCTCCGACGAGTGACTTTTGACGCAAGGAACACAACGCAGACGAATCATGAGAGAAGGTACGTAAACAACGTAGTAAAATAAGAGGAGACCACACAAACAAGAGGAGAACACACACAAACAAGGAAAGACACACAGACAAGAGAACACAAACAAGACGAAAACACACACAAAACAGCGTCCATCCCCAACACTACGGTGCCAGCCACGTTCTCCCCCTACACAGATATATGACTAGGCATTTTTTACCACCCACCGCCCGTCAGCCGCAGTGCAGACACACACACACACACACACAGCTGTGTCCTCTCCACGCCCACAGCATCCCGCCCGTACTAGTGCCGACTGATGCTAGGATTTACCAACGTACAATACAATTCCGTGTTGGATACAAGATGATGCTTGGATCACTAAGGTCACGCCTCTCCGACTCTTAGGATAGGTAATACCATTGTCTATGTCTTCTCTTTTAATTATCGCGTTGTCTCTATCCCCTGTACCTAACCTAACCTAACCTTATACTGTCATCCCATAATTGCAATGCATCAGGAAGAGGAAAGCGTTCTAGGTAAGGGTGTGGGAGAGTGTGTGTTGTTGGGGTGTGTGAGGGTGTGTGTTGGGGTGTGGGAGAGTGTGTGTGTGTGTTAGGGTGTGGAAGGATGTGTTGGGGTAGAGGGTGAGGGTACGGGGTGTGTGTGTGTGTGTGTGTGTGTGTGTGTGTGTGTGTGTGTGTGTGTGTTGCAGTTAAAAATATCCTCCCATTTTAACTTCTGCTTTATGGCGAATATGAATGACGAGCTTAAGCGTTCGTTGTTGAACATATATACCTCCTGTCAGTGTATACGGTTCCTAGCCCTCAAAAAAGTAGTGTCAGGGAGGGGGAGGACTAAGTTGCCTCTTCCATCGGTCTTACAACTCTCTCTCTCTCTCTCTCTCTCAGCCCAAGACTAACTGATAGTGAGTGAATGACGAATTGATGGTAGGAGAGAGCTTACGTCCAGTATGTTAAACGAGTTAAAAGTTATATTTCATTGTCTTAGTTGTATTGTTGTGAATTAGTGTTGTAACTTTGGTAATTGTCTTAGTCTTTTCTTTTTAGTTTACTTGTTTTCTTTCGTTTATAATTTAGGGACACCTGAGAATAGAGAGAATGCTGAGCCAGGCATAAAGTACAGTATGTGTAATGAGAGTCGTAGTTTATCCCCAGTTTATTTGACCTGAAGATTAACCACCCTAATGCTAACTGGGGTGTGTTAGGTTAGTTTAGATTATATTATCTTAAGTTAGATTGAGTTAGGTTTGATTAAGGTTATTTTAGATCGTACATTATCATCGTCATTTGCATTAATAGATAAATAGGTTTCGGTTACCTACTAAAAATGAAAATTTTTTGGAAGCTTTTATGTCGGAATTTACAGCATTACTAAGGCTTGGCGTCATTCATTCATAAATACAGAATAATATACTGTAAATTGTACCAATTTTCAATATTCATAAAATAAAATATTCCCACTATAATGCTGTTCAGTAAATTCTAATCCTATTATTTTGAAGAGTTAATGCTAAATTTTATCCGTTTTTTTTAATGTAATATTTAAGAAAACGACTATTTTAAGGTTAACTACAGGAATTAGCAGACTCACGTCACCTTATTTACCTAATAACCGCCTAACTAGAGTAGAGGGATATAGGCTATTTTGTAGCCCAGGGCTGTTCTAGATTCAACAGCTTGAGCTGAGGCGTAGCTTAGAATAGTAAGTGTATGTGAAGTGATGAGGATAACCCATAAACGGTGTGTAAAGCGAATTGAGATATACCAAGCCAAGGTCTTTGTCTATATTACTTTTACTTTACTTTACTTCTAGCCTCTTTGCCACTGATCGGTTTGTTAGCCACTTTGGAGGTCGGTCACGTCTCTGTTACACACTGTTGGCAAGTACTGGGCATGCACCGGCTCCTGAATGTATCTGAACCTGCACCAGTGTTGGCCAGGTCTGGTCTTGAAAGAGTTCACACTCGGCGGCCGAAACCGTTATTTATCCGTTTCAAGGTAATAAGACGTGAAGGAATTTATCAGGCATGAAGTCACAATATCTAAAAAATATATATATGTGTGGAACCAGAATAAAGACATTGTAATTTGTAAGCATTGGCACCCGTAGGCCTAAGTCCTGGCACTGCTGCCGTGACTGCTGCCCATAGCCACAGTAATGCGTGAACTTTTATAAGAGACAGTTCAGTGCCAGTGTGCTAGTGTTAGAGTACTCAATGATGATTACTAGGAGTTTTATGTCCATTTTAAAGCCTTACATGATGCTAGAGTTGATAAACAAGTTAGTTAATTAGTTTTGTCATTTTATGTGTTAGTAAAAGGACCACACCCCACCTCACCCACCCAACACCTACCACCTACACCCCCCACCCACCCAACGTACCTCACCCAACACCCTACCACACCCACCCTCAACGTACCCCACCTACCACCCCACCTCACCCACCCAACGTACCTACCACACCCCACCACCCACCCAACGTACCTACCACACCCCACCTCACCCACCCAACGCCTACCACCCTACCAACACCCCACCCTACCACCCACCCAACGTACCTACCACACCCCACCTCACCCACCCAACGTACCCACACCCCACCTCACCCACCCAACGTACCTACCACACCCCACCTCACCCACACCAACGTACCCCCACCCCCCACCCACCCAACGTACCTACCACACCCCACCCTCACCCACCCAACGTACCTACCACACCCCCCACCCACCGTCACCCACCCCACCTACCACACCCACCCCACCCAACGTACCTACCACCCCCACCTCACCCACCCAACGTACCTACCACACCCCACCTCACCCACCCAACGTACCACCACACCCCACCTCACCCACCAACGCCCTCCACCCACCTCACCCACCAACGTACCTCACCTCACCCCAACGTACCTACCACACCCCACCTCACCCACCAACGTACCTACCACACCCCACCACCCACCCAACGTACCCAACGTACCACACCCCTCACCCACCCACCCTCACCCACCCCGCCCTACCACACCCCACCTCACCCACCCCACAGCTTAACACTTCAGAGTTGAGGCCAGAGAACCACACAGGCAGATGCATTTCCGCGTTAAAGTCAACTTCCTGGTCCAGATTAAGTCAAATGTAGCGACTCCTCCACCCAGCTCACCCCCACCACTTACCCCTCCACTCAGTATGTATGTACACCCTACCTGTATCGTCGAGGGTAGGGCACCTAGGTATGTAATCTTGAGACATGAATAACATATAAATAATTGTGATGGGTTATGGTATGGTGGGGCAATTAGTGGGCACGAGGGCACTGTCTCGGTGTTATGGGTAGGTCTTCATCCAATAATGAATAGACTGGTTCCTGATGACAGTATACCAAGCCTAGTGTGTCAGAGTTTATACATCGTCTTCATAACAAACTAGACAATGCATCTTTAACGTAACCATTTTATATAAGTAGTGACTAGTAACGATGTTAATAAACAAAGAGACAAGCTAAAGCCTAATAAGTCACCAGGTACTGGTGAGATTTTTGCCAGAGTAATAAAGGAATGTAAGGAAGAGCTTAGTATGTCCTTAGCAAATTTGTTTAACATGTCATTAAAAACAGGTGTAGTACCAGAATCCTGGAGGATAGCGAATGTGATACCGATTTTCAAGAAGGGGGATAGATCACTGTCCTCTAACTACCGTTCAATCAGTTTAACATCAATTGTAGGCAAATTCTGGAAGCAATAATTTCAAACTCTATTCAAAATCACCTGGAGAAGCACAAGTTGATCAATGATTCCCAACATGGCTTCACAAGTGGGCGTTCATGTCTGACAAATCCATTAACATTCTTTTCAGCTGTTTTCGAATCAGTGGACGACGAGCACGATTATGATGTGATATATCTCGACTTTCGCAAAGCCTTCGACAGAGTCCCCCACGAAAGACTAATACGAAAAGTGGAGGCTCATGGTGTTGGAGGAGATATTCTATAATGGATTAGGGCGTGGTTACAGAACAGGAAACATAGAGTAAGCATTAACGGAACTGAATCCGATTGGGGTATCGTCACTAGTGTAGTACCCCAAGGCTCAGTACTTGGACCATTACTATTTATTAAATACATAAACGACGTAGATATGGGCGTAGGCAGCAACATAAGTAAATTTGCTGACGACACTAACATAGGGCTTGTAATTAAATCTGATAGGGACTCGACAAAACTACAGGAAGATCTAAACAAATGTTTAGCATGGTCTGAGAAATGGCAGTTGAAGTTTAATGTTTACATATGTAAAGTACTTTGACTATGAGATGTAAACAAAAAAATCAGATATCAGATGTATTGTGAGAAAGATTTAGGAGTAATGATAAGTAGGAATCTTAAACCAAGTAAACAATGTGTATTTGCTCGAAACAAGGCTAATAAAGTACTTGGGTTCATACAACGGAGTGTTAGTTACAAGACTAGAGAGGTCACGCAAAAACTATATCTTGCTCTTGGATTACGTGGTTCAGTTCTGGTCACCGTACTACAGAATGGATATAGAATCCTTAGAAAGCATTCAGAGGAGACTGACAAGACTAATCCTGGGCATTAGGAACCTTAAGTACAGAGACAGATTAAAGCATCTTCATTTGCACTCCCTCGAGAGACGTAGAGTGAGAGGCGATATGATAGAGGTGTATTAATGGAAGTCAGGGCTAAACAAAGGTGATATAACAACGGTACTCAAAGTATCCAACCAGGAGCGAACTCGAAACAATGGTTTTAAATTTGACAAATTTTGATTTAGGCGCGAGATAGGTAAACATCGGTTTGGAAATAGAGTAGTGGATGAGTGGAACAAGTTACCAAACATCACCATTAACTCGAATACGCTGGATAGCTTCAAACATACGGTAGGTTGGATGGATATATGAGCGATAGGGGTTGGGTGTAAACGGGACTGTCCAGTATGGGCCAATAGACGCGCTGCAGTTTTCTCCATTCTTATATTGTTATGTTCTTGGGCGAAAGGCGCGGTCGTGGGGTCAGGTAGTGGGGTCACATTAACTCTGGGTGTTTAGTCATAATGACGCTTATATACTGACGACCGGTTATTAGTAATTAAATGATGACTAATTCTGGTCTGAATTCCCTGGCATTACGTCTCTATTTACACTTTGTCTTAAAAGATGAAGTTAATACAGTATTATTGCCCTTGTTGTGTGGTTGTATAAGTCAGTTTAATTGATATTGTTTTACTTCAGATGGTGTTATCGTCTTGTGTAGGAGAAATACATGTATACAAAAGTCGCTTCTGGGATGATTGGTATCAATTTACCAGAGGATGAATAGTAATTATTAATGAGCCACGTAAACCCAGGTAATTAAGCAGGTGTTTATAGAGTCATGTGATGCTTCCCTGAGCTACTGATGGCCACTGACCTCCCTAGACATTATCAAGTGGCTGTGGTAAAGGTTGAAGGCCTCTGTACCGCTGTGCTGGTGGATGGCTGGCCGTAGTTTCGTTGTATGTGCAGAAACAGTAATTCCATTCGACCAGTGATAACCAACATAGGGATTAGATGCTTATTATCAGTATGGTATTTGGTAGGGTAATGACCTATTGATTACCGTAAGCAATTAAAATAATCAACTCAATAATAAACAGAATAATTATGATTTGGCGATTGATCTTGTGACCAACGAGATGTGACGTCAACTTCTGTGCCAACACGGAAGTTCTCATAGCCTATATAAGCTGTAATTATACCCACATATCTTCACTCTGCTTCTGGCTGCCACACCAACAACACCTCACTTCTCCATTAAATATATTTTGAGATAAGCTAAGGTACGTACACGTACACTCTCCCCCGAAAGTATCTTTATGGTGGTGATCGATGAATTCCAGAATGAACACTGCGATTCCTGTTATTTCGGTATGGTTGTCAAAATCCTTCGTCCGTTGTGTCATAATTATTGGAGCGAGTGTACGCCCCCTGGATACCTTCTTGTACATTCATTATCGGATCATTATATAACCCCTAACCCTGGTCTTATCCTACAATGATAAAACACAAAACTCAATTATCTCAAGTTTATATATATATATATATATATATATATATATATATATATATATATATATATATATATAATATATATATATATATATATATATATATATATATATATATATATATATATATATATATATATATATATATATATATATATATATATATATATATATATATATATATATATATATATATAATGTTTACATGTATTTAAATAGTATAATAAACATTATGAGATAATTTATGAACATTTTATTTCAGGTGGTGGTGGTGAACGTGTTGACGAGGTCTCATTGTTTACCTAAGAATGGCGTCACTGTGGAGAATGACGTCACTGTGTTCCTTCATCGTGGTGACGTCACTGGTGCTCTGTGCTGGGGCCGGTAAGATGAAGTGTTAGGTAAATCAGTGGGTAAGAAGGTCATATATCCCCCCCACACACCCCCACACCCACCCACACGCCTCTCAGCCCCTGAATAATTCCCACTAATTCTTTCTATTCCAGGTGTTGATCATTCACCGCTTCCTGACAACCAAGCGCACATCCCCCCTCCAAACGACAGGTGTGTATATGTATGTATGTATGTCTGTATGTATATACGTAAGTATGTATGTATGCGTGTGTGGCAGATTGGACAATATTTTTTTCGAATTTGCAAATGGTATATTATTTCCTCCCGTTTCATCATCAGAATTCCCCTCCTCCGCGACTCGGCTGAGCAGCTCGGGATTCACGAGAACGAATCATCAATTTGGGACTCGGTGGAAGTGGCTCAACTTGATGGATTCGTTATCCTTGTTATCCGTCCCGTTGGTCCTGCTCATGATTTTAACGTCAGCATCCCAGAAGTACATCTTAGCCAACTGAGGGACTCGCTGAATTCCTCAGTCGTGACCGAAGAAATTGATGAGTACACGCAGACTATGTCGACTTCATGGGACATCATAGGACCGGGTTATTTAGACGACGTCGTGCCTCCTTTACAAGTAGGGTCTGTTGGGAGTGGCGTCTCGGATATCCTTCGTCATGTGGCCAGCCGCTGTGAGTCCTCCAGGAAGTTTAGCTGTTGAAGAAACTGTTTAATTTGTTTTACGTCTTTTTCATGTTATTTTTGTCTTAATATTTACCGTTTACACTTTCTTCGTGACACCCCCATGACACCCTACTTGACACCCCTTGACACCCCTGGTATATCCTTAATGGCACCTGTGACACCTCCTTAACACCCCCATAACACCCTTAACACCTCCATAACACCCATAACACCTCCATAACACCCTTAACACCTCCATAACACCTCTAATGGCCACCTCTACCCCCATAGCTCTCCCAGTGAAGTGTGGCTTCTACACCCTCTCACCCAGAAATCCACTTTCCATCCAGACGCCCAGGTTCCCCCGTCCATATCCTCACAATAATCGGTGCACCTGGAAGCTACAGGTGAGTGAGTAATATTCTCAGGTAACAGGGTCCTCGTTTATGGTGTTGCTCTCATGGTGTAGCTATGGTGCGTTTATGTATGGTTATGGTGACCAATTATTGTACACACACACACACACCTGTATTGCTTGTACACGACACGTTTTACATCTGCTAAAGTCATATGTTTTTGGATCCTAACGTGTTGCATTGTTTCTTGGCATAGACTACCTGTACGGCAGGGATACTGGTAACTTGTCCGATGTTTTCCCTTGGCTATGGCGACAGCCTCACCGTCACAACCTCACAAGGAACAAAAGTGGGGTAAGGGTCCTGAATTTTCAAAGTTTCACAAGCTAACTTTTTCCTCATAACTGAAGATGTGGATAAACAGCTTAACTGTATTACTTAAGCCAAGATACAAATGTGGATTCTCAAAGGTTTCTAAGTTAAGTTTTTATTGTAAATAAGTGAAGAAAAACGAATGTAATTTCATAATTAAAAACTCAGGTAACTCGTCATTACAAGAAAAATAAAAAAAAAGTGCGTTTTCAAACGTTGTTAATCATTCAATTCAATGTAAACAAACTTTTTCAAGAACACGGTTAACGAACAAATATTCTTTTTCCTCAGGTATTATGGAAGGAATGGGCCAACGAACGATATCTTTCGGGACACCTCTGTAAAACTGTTCTTTAAGTCCAACTACAAGAAGAGCTCATTGGGGTTCCTGTGTCTCCTGGTGGATCTTTGTAAGTCATGGACAGGTTCATTAATGGGTGAGGAGATAGTGGGTTCAGGGGTTCAATAGTGGGTTCGGGGGTTCAGTAGTGGGTTCAGGGGTTCAATAGTGGGTTCAGGGGTTCAGTAATGCTATCTAATGAACGAAGACTCTCTCTCTCTCTCTCTCTCTCTCTCTCTCTCTCTCTCTCTCTCTCTCTCTCTCTCTCTACTCATTGCATATGTCTTTGATAACGCGAGTTCAATATTATCAAGAAAGAAAGAAATATGATAGAAATGTATGAAAGAAGAGAAGCAATCAAGAAATATCCACTATTGTGTTCCATTTCTTTCTTTCCTCCCTTTAACAGGTCCCTATGATACAACCACAACTATGCCTACCACAACCACTACCACAACTATGCCTACCACAACCACTACCACAACCATGCCTACAACAACCACTACCACAACTATGCCTACAACAACCACTACCATGCCTAAAACAACCACCACCCCATCTACGCCTACAAAAACAGCAACCAGTACCACAACTACGCCTACAACAACAGCAACCACTACCACAACTACGCCTACAACAACAGCAACCACTACCACAACTACGCCTACAACAACATCAACCACCACTACCAGCCAACCACCCTACGTGTCACACCCATCTTGTGGACTTGCTCAGGACCAGAGTAACAGAATCGTCAATGGAGAGTACGTCGTGATGGGTGAATTTCCATGGCAGGTAAGATAGAGAGATAGAAAGATAAGGTCACACTGAATAACAGAGATTTGCACCATGACCGCCATTATGAAGGTCAAAAAACACTCCCTTGCACCACTAACGACCAGAAACACACACATACATTTTTTCATAACTAAGTTTGTAACACAGGTAGACTTTCTTGTTAAAATTGTATATATTTCCATCTTGTGTTTCTACTTATTGCAGACTCTGTTGGATATTAAGTTAGCAGACGGAACCCAACGTACTTGTGGTGGCAGTCTCATCACTCCTCAGTGGGTTCTGACCGCTGGCCACTGTGTCCAATGGTGAGAAGAGATGGACAGTGATCTTTAATGTAGTGATGGGGCAGTGATCTTTAATATAGTGAGGGGGCAGTGATCTTTAATGTAGTGATGGGGCAGTGATCGTTAATATAGTGATGGGGCAGTGATCTTTAATATAGTGAGGGGGCAGTGATCTTTAATGTAGTGATGGGGCAGTGATCTTTAATGTAGTGAGGGGACAGTGATCTTTAATGTAGTGATGGGGCAGTGATCGTTAATATAGTGATGGGGCAGTGATCTTTAATGTAGTGAGGGGGCAGTGATCTTTAATGTAGTGAGGGGGACAGTGATCTTTAATGTAGTGATGGGGCAGTGATCTTTAATGTAGTGAGGGAGCAGTGATCTTTAATGTAGTGATGGGGCAGTGATCTTTAATGTAGTGATGGGGCAGTGATCTTTAATGTAGTGAGGGG
Organism: Homarus americanus; assembly: GCF_018991925.1. Classification (NCBI taxonomy): domain Eukaryota; kingdom Metazoa; phylum Arthropoda; class Malacostraca; order Decapoda; family Nephropidae; genus Homarus; species Homarus americanus. The sequence continues at coordinate 739,918 of NW_024722701.1, read as the reverse complement.
GCAGTGATCTTTAATGTAGTGATGGGGCAGTGATCTTTAATGTAGTGAGGGGGCAGTGATCTTCAATGTAAACAGTGATGGGACAGTGATAATGCGGTGTTTCTGGGATATATGTGGAATAGTCTTCTTGATTCTACCTCCAGGAAGGTGAATGGGACGGTGGTTCTGCCGACAGTGAGAGCCAGACTCGGTATGCTGAAGCGTACCACCAAAAATCCTGAGGTGACAATGACAGCAGTAGACATAGTGCTCTACCCGACATACACCTTCGCTGACGACCTCGCCTTGATCAAGTGAGTAAATCTCTCTCTCTTTGTCTGTCTGTATGTGCTTCTGTGTGCGTGTTTGTACTTCCTGAAACATAAATCAACAGTCTTAAGGGTTTCTCTACTCTAATACACTTATATTATAACCGTTAGCATGTTTTTCTTAGTCTAGGATATTCACATCTTCTACCAGTCCATTTGTGATCCCTTTAGTACCGTAGTAAATTAATGCATTTCCACCATACACATTATAAGTAACTAGCTCTTTTTCTGTGACCCTAATTAATGTATTGGTGCTAATTTAACTGATTATATCCAATTACCTTTTTTTTGTATATAAACCGATTACTTTACAATGAAATGAAATGAAAGTTTTGTGTGTTGTATAAATGTTAGACTTATGGGAGTACTCCTGTTACAACATCGACAATTGAGTGAGTTTTTTTTTTTTTTAGATTGCCCCGTTGGGGGCTGGTTTATTGGGCACCTCCTTACATCCTGTGCAAGGTGAAGTGCAGAAACGTTTACAGCGCCCATCTGGGAAGCATGCGGAGTTCATGCTTGCCGTTATGACTCATGAATTAAGGGCGTAAAATCCTGAATGGTCATGGGTTTTGTCAGCAAGTTATATAAAGTGACAGAATGATGAGTGTGTGGGAGGAAAATTTCCCGGTACAATTTATCTGTTTATGGCAAAGTGTGGCAGGTCCCTAATAATGTCAAGTGCCAGGCCCTAGGCATTGACAGTATTGAGGGACATACCTTTTAGTGTGATTGTGATGGCGTGTACGTCGGTAGTGTCGGCTTCAAGGGGGATGTCGAGAGGTTGGTAGGAGGCGTCCTTCTTGGCGTAGATACGTAGACCACTGGCATGTCCGCATGGTGGTCAATTGATGTGAAGAACTGGAGTGGATGGGCCCCAGGTGCCGGTGGGGGACGGGGAGCAGGGGGTGGTATCCCCGGGTCCATTTTTATTTTTTAGTTATTTTTTTTTTTTTGTAGGGAAAGAAGGGGTGAAAGAAGATTAGAGGTGGGGGAAGGAAGTTATAGTTCGGAAATTGAAGAAATTTAGGAGGAGGTAAGAGAGGGCGGGCTGACCGCCTAGCTAAGCTAATAGTGTGTTAGGGTTGTGTCATGGGTTAGTTATTGTCTGTCGGTACAGGCACTAGACATCCTACCCTGTCCCATATATGGGTGTTTTAAGGGCCTTATTTTATATTCCGCCGACCCTACTGGCGGATGCTGGTCTAGGGAGGTTGTCTATTGCCTGGCCGTGTAGATCGGGGGTGGTAATGGACCTTTTAAGATTTGGTAGCTTTTTGGGAACCATGTATGGTTGTTGTCGTTATCTGGTGGGAGTCTTTGAAGGAGTTCTTGCTCTGATCGTTCTTTCTTTTGCCAGATTCTGCTGGCCAGGGTGTGCAGCTGCTGGTTGGTTGGTTTTATTCTCAGGTCTCTATGTATCTCGGCTGTGGTTCTGGTGAAGGGGTATCTTTCACCTGTGACGAATCTTAGAGCTTCATTTTGGACCACCTGTAATTTTAATTTTTGAGTGGTGCTCATAGTATGAAGAGGTACTGCTGGGTAAGTTAATATCGGTGTGATAAATGATGTCACCAGGCGGAGTTTTATTTTCTCAGGAAGCGCTTTAAAGCGGTATAGTTTTCTCAGCTCTCTTCTTGCATTTTCCTTCCTGCTGTGGACCTGATGGGAGTAACCTGTCGTGGATATATGCAGGCCCAGGAGGGTGCCTCTGCTTTTGTATTCTATCTGGGCATTATTGGTTACTAATGGATGGGTTTTCCTTCTGCATAAGGGTATCACTGTGAATTCCGGGAGACTGGTTTGGATTTTCCATTCTTTTTCGTAATTATTTACCCTCTCTAATTCCCGCCTGGTGTTGTCATCCTGTAACGCTCGCGATTTTCCTTGATGTGTTGTTATTTGAGTGATGTCGTCTGCATACATAATATCTTCGTTCCCAATTCTAGTGGGAGGCGGAGTGTCACTTGTGTAGATAATATATAGGGTGGGGGAGAGGACGCTGCCCTGAGGGACTCCACTCATGAGTGAGAAGGTCTCTCCTGTGTGTTGTCCTACCCTCAGTTTGGCATTTCTGCTGTCAAGAAAGTTGCAAGCAACTTTTCAATGTTGGTGGGAAGTCGAGTTGGAGGATCTTATATTTTAGACCGTCGTGCCAGACTTTGTCAAATGCCGTCGCTACATCCCGGAGAGTTAGATTACATTGTCTACCACTCGCCGCGGCTCTGGCTATGTTTTCACATGCCAGGGCTATCGCTGTTGTGGTGGACTTCCCTTTCCTGAACCCGAATTGTCTACAGTTGACTCTGTTTGTTGTTTCCAGGTGATTTCTCAGACGGTTAATGATGATTTTTTCAAGGATTTTTCAGGTACTTCGAGGAGGGAGATCGGTCTGTAGTTTAGTGGGATGGCGGGGTTCTTTCCTTGTTTTGGTGTTAGGGTAATAATGGCCTCTTTGAATTTAGTTGGGAAGTAGCCCGAGGCCAGGCAAGCGTTCATTGTGGTTCTCAGTCTCTTCATGGCCGGGTTGTTTATGTGGCTGAGGATCTCCTTGGTGATGCCTGAATAACCAGGGGCTTTATTTTTGGTATTGGAGATGGCTCTGTTGAGTTCTTCCGAGGTGATTGGTTTGGACAATGGGCTGTCCGCTCTCAGATCCTCCCATATGATTTCAGGGAAGGCTGAGTGCGGTGTGTCTGGCCCCGGAGTTCATCAAGGACGAGCTCCTCGTGGGTACCATCAAATCCCCTATTCTCTTCATTTGTGATTCGGAAGATGTTCCTCCATATGTCCCTCAATATGGGTTCTTTGTCTTGGTCGTCATATATTTTACTTCCTGCGTGGTCAGTTATATATGATGACTCGTTATGGCTGCAACCGTTCAGTCTCTTAACTCGACGCCAGAACTCTCCTGGATCGTTGTATGTATGTGAGAGTTGTTCAACTATTTCGGTCCATTTAAGGTTGCTTTGTTCCAGAGATCTTGTTTTTATTTCTTCCCGTATTCTTCTGTATGTATTATAGCTTACGATGTCCCAGCCATGTGTCTCGGCTCTCTGTTGTAGCAGTTGGAACTGGTTTGTGAGGGCTATGAGTTCTGGAGTCTGTTGTGGGTGTGGGAGAGTTCTGTTGCGTATGAGAGGCGTGGCCTCCTGGTAGGCTGTTCATGGCCATGAGCGCGCGGTGGGTGGACGGGGGCAGCCGGGCACGGGGCAGGCTCGGTGTGGACGCCGGCAGTGGTGCCAGGCGGGGGTGGAGTAGGCCGTGATCATGAGAGGCACACAGGGGGGCTACCAGGTTGTGTCAAACCAGAAGAGGGGGGTGACTGAGTAGCAGCTGGAGGCAGGGGTAGTGAGGTGGCTTATGTTATCCCCGTGAGTGATCTAGACTTGTAAACGATGCTGAGGTAGACTGATTCCACTGTTCTGTGTGACTCTGTGTGTATGATTGACTTACGTACTTGTCGGCTTTTTCTTTTCGTGTCTAAAGTAAGTCATTGTGCTTATACAATTTTCAAGATCATTTTAAATAACTTTCTGATTACATAAGTTAAGGCAATACCTATATAATGCAATCACCACACGGGGATTACTCCTCGATATTTAACTATATTTTAATGTGTACTTTTACCATGGTTATGACACTCTACCTGTACTTCACTTTTTATCTTTATAATGACAAACTGTGGAAGAGAGAGGGAAGGATGGATGTACAGTAGGTGTTCCTTATACCTGAAACTGTAGGTATTTTTATGTATTGGCAAATAAAGAGACATGTGTAAATACTATGTGTGGTCTTCTCCAGGTTGAGTGATGCCATTTCCATCACGAACACGGTGCGTCCGATCTGCATCCCTGACATCACCTTCAAGTCTGAGAGTTTCCAGGGGAAGACGTTGAAGGTCGCTGGTTGGGGCAAGACTGAAAATGGTGACTCTCTCTCTCTCTCTCTCTCTCTCTCTCTCTCTCTCTCTCTCTCTCTCAAGACTGTGTTGACATGAAATATTCCCTCCAAGAATTGATTGATTATATTCCCCCTAAGAACTCAGTTAACTCCTCACTCCAAGAACTACTTTATGGGCTAACAACGTCACTCCTCCACACAGGTAAACTCAGTGATAGTCTTCGTAAGTTGGAGAGAGATGGCATGGACGCCGCCAAGTGCAAGCTTGTTTTTGGAAGTTATATTACTGAACACCACTTCTGTACCACCGGCCCGGGCGTCAAACACATCTGTCTGGTACGTAGAGGAGTTGTGTGGTAGGTGGAGAGGTCATGTGGTAGGTGGAGGGATCATGTGGTAGGTGGAGGGAGATCATGTGGTAGGTGGAGGGAGATCATGTGGTAGGTGGAGGGATCATGTGGTAGGTGGAGGGAGATCATGTGGTAGGTGGAGGGATCATGTGGTAGGTGGAGGGATCATGTGGTAGGTGGAGGGATCATGTGGTAGGTGGAAGGAGATCATGTGGTAGGTGGAGATCATGTGGTAGGTGGAGGGATCATGTGGTAGGTGGAGGGGTGGAGGGATCATGTGGTAGGTAGGTGGAGGGATCATGTGGTAGGTGGAGGGATCATGTGGTAGGTGGGGAGATCATGTGGTAGGTGGAGGGATCATGTGGTAGGTGGAGGGATCATGTGGTAGGTGGAGGGGGCCATACTACAGCAGACAATAACCCAACACCTCCTCTCTCTCTCCTGCAGGGGGACTCAGGAGGACCAGTCATGATGCTGAAGGGGCAGAGGTTCGTGCTGGTTGGGGTTATCAGTTTCGTGGCGTCACTTAACTGTAAGGGCAACTATCCCGACGGCCATGTATCCGTCGCTCACTTCCGAGATTGGATCAGGAAGGTAACTGGTTATTAATAAAGAGATTATAGAATCGTATATAAATCTTTTAATTAATCCTTAAACCTCACATTGCAATTGTTAAGAGAAATTAGATGACGTATATGAAACAGAATTAAATTGAACCTTTGTGAGTCAATTGAGATCTGCATAAGTTTCTCTATTGTTATTAAAGTTATATTAAAGAAACTATCATTTAATAACCCCCCCTATGTGGTCCCAATGTGTGTGTTAAGGAAAGCATAAGCTAATAATACGTTTTCCTTATTTTATTTATATGTTGGGATCTCTTTATAAATCAGAATGAAGTAAAAACAAAATCCAGGAAAAGATGACATCGTGTAGATATGAATATTTAACAGTTACTTGGTGAGGTTGTTGCACCAGTGAGACAGTTGGTTGAAATGTGATCTACGGAATGAGGAGGATGAGGAGGGCAAGAGGAGGAGGAGGAGCACAAGAAGAGGAGGAGGAGCACAAGAGGAGGAGGAGGAGCACAAGAGGAGGAGGAGCACAAGAAGAGGAGGAGGAGCGCAAGAGGAGGAGCAGAAAATAAGGCAGAGGAACACAAGAGATAGTTGGATGACGGTTCCCTCACTCACATTATGGTGTGGATGACCCGGCCTACACCAGCAGGAGATGGATGACGACTCCCTCACCCATCTTACCATCAAATATATATACTTAGTCTACTATTTATTAACCTGATTAAGAATAATACACACAGCTAGTTTATGTAAGTACAGATACAAGTATAAAGTACAGGTTTAGGTTTGATGTACAGGTGTAGATATAAAGTACAGGTTTAAATTTTAAGTACGTGTTTAGGTTTAATTCACCCCTTCCTCACACCAACCAGATAGTCTGCCTGCCTACCTTTTCCTGTGACGTGGAGTCATATTATATGCTCTATATGATATATGTTTACTTGTAAGTGCTGTTCATCCTTCATTGTACATATGATGTGATGTATTCCAAATAAAATAAAACATTCAATCCGTACTGTCACCCCGTCTGGTCCCCGAGATATGCTAGTGACTGTCAATTGATTGAAAATGGCCAAAGGAGGGCCACCAGACTGGTGCCTGCACGTCGGCTCCTCAGCTACCCTGAGGGATTAGAGAGCCCGCAACTACCTAGCTTATACCACAGACGGGCGAGAGGCGACCTGATTGAGGTGTACGAGTATAAACATCTCAGTCGAGTGTCCTTACCTGGAGCTGGCGGACACTCGCTCCACAAGGGGTCACAGTTCAAGGTCGAAGAAGCTACAAGTCCAGAAAACTGTGAGGGGTAGCTTTTTCGGAGTGAGAGTTGTCAACTCTTGGAACAATCTGCCAGAGAGTGTTGTGACGGCACGAAGTGTGAGCTCTTTCAAGACCAGACTTGACCAACACTGGAGCAGATTCAGATACATTCAGGAGCCAGTTCATGCCCAGTACTTGCCAACAGTGTGTAACAGAGACGTGACCGACCACCCAAGCGGCTAACGAGCCGACCAGTAGCTAAGAGGATAAAAGTAAAAAGTAAAAAAAGTGTAAAGTATTAATTCTGTCTCACCCCTATCTAGTCAGCTGCTCCTGGGGTAACTCCATTCCCAGCTGAATAAAGATGTTAAGTAAAAAATTAAATGGATCCTTAATTCAACAAACAATTCCCTGAGTTCGAGTCCTGGCCCGGGACACATGTGAGAAGAGCATTAGCCAGTACGACCCTACCAAATATGACCTCTACTAACACTGGACAATAAAGGTTATAACAAAATAACAAATAACAAAGAACAGACCAATCGGCTAGTAAGCTCATAAGTGGTGAAATTATAAATCAAATTAAGAGATAAACAAATAAATTAAGACGCCATTCAGTGTAAAAATTTTACTATATTGAAATTACAATCGCAATTTTCAGAACATTGCTCACGGGCCATGTTTAAGGAAGAAGGCGACAGCGGATATATTATTTCTTTTTAATAATTGTCATAGTTAAAATAAATAAAATGCACGTGCATGTATATTACTCATCAAATCTAAAAAGTACTTTCCAGTGTTAAAGACCCCCGTTACAGACTCTTAAGACCTGCTTCCCATTTTCTGTGAGATAGGCAGCTAGCTTTGTGTCATTTATAAATAATAAACAAAAAAGCATCGGGTTAAAACAGTATTTTCCTTAATATTGGGTTCTGGAAGGTTTACTATACTTAAATACATTCTAACCTCTTCTAACTACACATCTTGGCATTTATTATTGTGATTAACTCGACGGTCGAGCCTGGTGAGGGTGTCGGCCACCACTAAGGGCAAGTTAAAAAGAAAACAACGATGATCAAGAGGAAGAAACCATATAAGACGGAAATAAATGGAGTAATTTGGAGGTAGGGAAAATGTCTGTTGTTATAGAGTATATTACTACACGCAGGTGGGGCAGTGAGCTACAGATCAACACCATCTAGGGTGGCCATGACCTGCACCGGCAGGTTGGTGATTGAGGTACAGTTCATGTTTGGTCAGTTTATAGTAGAGGACATAATTAAACATAGGGGTGTTTTGGGTGTCTAATGATAATTTCGGACAAAAGTTAGACGATGATGTTCTACGACATTCCTGATGCATTTTATCGTGACTTGAAAATCATAAACTAATATAAAGGCTGTTATAATAATGCATTTGTTGCCACCAACTGAATCAAGGGAATTTTGTCATTGCAAACAATAGTTTAGATAATTTTAAGACACTTTTCTTCAATGACGTTTCCTTCGCAAATGACGTGCATGTATTCAGTAATCCAGACATAAGAACATAAGAATGGAGGAAACTGCAGCGGGCATATTGGGCCATACTGGGCAGTCCCGTTTACACCCAACCCCTATTGCTCATATAAGCATCCAACCTATGTTTGAAGCTATTCAGCGTATTCGAGTTAATGATGATATTTGGTAACTTGTTCCATTCATCCACTACTCTGTTTCCAAACCAGTGTTTACCTATTTCACGCCTAAATCTAAATTTGTCTAATTTAAAACCATTGTTACGAGTTCGCTCCTGGTTGGATAGTTTGAGTACCTTTGTAATGTCCCCTTTGTTTAGCCCTGACTTCCACTTATACACCTCTATCAGGTCGCCCCTCGCTCTACGTCTCTCGAGGGAGTGCAAATTAAGATGCTTTAACCTGTCTCTATACTCAAGGTTCCTAATGCCGGGATTAGTCTTGTCATTCTCCTCTGAATTCTTTCCAATGATTCTATATCCATTCTGTAATACGGTGACCAGAACTGAACTGCGTAATCCAGGTGTGGTCTCACAAGCGCAAGATACAGTTTTAGGATGACCTCGCTAGTCTTGTAACTAACATTCCTTTGTATGAACCCAAGTACTTTATTAGCCTTGTTACGAGCAAAAACACATTGTTTACTTGGCTTAAGGTTCCTACTTATCGTTACTCCTAAATCTCTCTCGCAGTTGGATTTCTCTATGGCATCGTTGTTCATCTGGTATCTGGTTTCCCTGTTTCCATCTCCTATACTGAGTACTTTACATTTGTCCACGTTGAATTTCATCTGCCATTTTTCAGACCATTCGAAAAATTTGTTTAGATCTTCCTGTAGTTTTGCGGAGTCCTCTTCAGATTTAATAACACGTCCTATTTTAGTGTCATCAGCAAATTTACTTATGTTGCTGTCTATGCCGATATCTATGTCGTTTATGTATATAATAAATAATAATGGTCCAAGTACTGAGCCTTGGGGAACTCCACTTGTGACGTTGCTCCAATGGGACTTGGTGCCGTTAATGCTCACTCGCTGTTTCCTGTCCTGTAACCACGCCCTAATCCATTTAAGGATGTTACCTTTGATGCCATGAGCTTCTACCTTTCTAATTAGTCTTTCGTGGGGGACTCTGTCGAAGGCTTTGCTAAAGTCGAGATATACCACATCATAATTGTGCCCCTCGTCCACCGATTCGAAGACTGATGAAAAGAATGTTAATAGATTAGTTAGACAAGAACGCCCGCTTGTGAAGCCATGCTGGGAATCATTGATCAATTGGTGCTTCTCCAGGTGATTTCGAATAGAGTTTGAAAAGATTGCTTCCAGTAATTTGCCTACTATTGATGTTAGACTGATTGGGCGGTAGTTAGAGGATAGTGATCTATCCCCCTTCTGGGATTTACAGTTGATAAATGAAAAGGAAAATTAATCAGAGACGTGACCGATCGCCCAAACGGCTAACGAGCTGATCAGTGGCGAAGAGGATAAAAGTAAAAAGACTAATAAATTACGGAAAAGTCGAACAACACGACGCTAATCACCCGAGGATTAGTCGTGCCCCAGCAATGTCATTATACAGTGTCGCAATGGACGAATATTTCCGATCACTAATTGTGTTTCCTGCATTATGTTGGTCAGCCTGCCTTCCTAGTATCTGTGAGGTTACCTGTTACTATTTCTGGCATTTGTTGTAATTATGGTGAATCACCGTGCTCCATCATTGGTAGAATAATATCATGATATTAATGTAGCGAAAATATATCAACGGCAGTCAAATGGTGGGTGTTTTCTGCCGGTAATCCATGACCAACACTAGTATCCGAGACTCATTGGAGAACACAGCTTGCACTGACAGACATCAACTCAGTGTGTATGAGAAACTGTTCTGTTGCCAGCATGAATCATGAGATGATACATTATATTCATAGTTGTTACCTCATCAATTGAGGTAGAACTTTCTTACTAGTCATTCAGGTGATACATTCAAAACCATGTTTACTGGATAGGTTAATTTGATATTACTAGTGCTGCCGTGTGATATATATTATACCTTGAGGGTCTTGATGGGGAGTAGTTTTGCTGTGTGTATTATATATTATACCTTTGGGGGTCTTAGCTCTGCACTATAAAAGATCTGTTTAAATGTAACCAACCAACACTTGACTAAATTGTTGTAAATTAGGTTCAGTAGTTTTGGTTAGGTTGGTATATTTTGTCTGTTTTCCAGAACTGCTTGATACCACAGCTACCATCAGGGAAAAGACTCATGATGACGACTTAATCAATTATCAAATATTGTGATATTTTGACTCTTACTTTCTTCACAGTATCAACTTCATGTGAATCACCAGACAAGAGAGAGCAGCAGTGACCCTTGTACTGCTGTCACAATCACCTCTCAACGTCCTGTAGAGAATGTGGTGCTGGGAGACCCAACAAGAACCTTCTTGCCCGCTGCAGTAGAGTCTTGAGTGGTAGTGTCCTTGAATTTAAAGTGTAAGTATAGTACAGCTCTGTCTTAAAACAAGTTGTTCTTGCCAAAAAGAAATGAAGAAGTAATGAGTGCAAAGTGAGTACAGTACAGTACAGTACAGTACATACTTAAGGATATATTCTAACTGCTTTGATAGATGTGTTATGGTATGGTATTCCACTTCCTGAATATTAGATCAGAAAACTTAATTGTTTAGGTTATGTTATGTTTAATTATGTTTATTTAATACTGTATAAGAATCCTAGAGTAAATTTTAAGTAATTTATCATTTCACCGCTTATCAGCGTAATAATATCTCCGTTTGCTAGAATCCCTCAAACCCGGAGCTCTCCGAGAGCCGTAATTGAAATTTTCCCAGAAAATCATTCCCAAAGCCGGAATTTTCCGGAAAATTCTGGGACACACTTTGGGAAAATTCCCAGAAAAATTTCCCAGTACCTGGAAAATTCTGGGGATGGGGTAGTTTTTTTCTGGGTTTGAGAGATGATTGATGAAATGGTCAACTTCTGGCACTTTCCATTATGGGATGAGGGAATTTTCCGGCTTTGAGAGTCATCTCATTACCCGGAAATCTCTCATTCCCGGAAGGGCTCTGCACCATTTGTTCTGGCTAACGGAGATATCACTTTACTAGCCATTCGGGCAGTTGGTCTGTTCTTTGTTAGTACTGCACTCTGTTATGATGTTTATTGTCCAGTGTTAGTACTGGAGAAAACCTGCCATGTTTGGTAGTGTCACACTGGATAACACTCTTCCCACGTACTGTATGTCAGAGGTCAGGACTCAAACCCAGGACACGGTGGGTGAGAGATGTGTGTGTTATCACTGTAGGTTCAGGGGATGAAATAGTCTAAAGCCTTTGATTGAAATGACTTAAACTTTTAATTAAAATGACTTAACCTCAGGAGTATAATGACTTAGCCCCTGAGTTAAGACATTTATTTACTGAAGGGAGTAAATTATTATATTCAAGAGGATAAGTTAGCATACCGAAGGGTTTAAATTATCATATTCAAGGGTTTAAATTATCATACTCAGGGGTTTAAATCATCATACTCAAGGGTTTAAATCATCATACTCAAGGGTTTAAATCATCATACTCAAGGGTTTAAATCATCATACTCAAGGGGTTAAATCATCATATTCAAGGGTTTAAATCATCATATTCAAGGGGTTAAATCATCATACTCAAGGGGTTAAATCATCATACTCAAGATGTAAAGTTATCATACTCAGGGATTAAATCATTATACTCCCAGGGCTGTACTCTAGTGGCCAGCATCATACTGAAGGGTCATACTTGCATCAACACAAAATAAGTAAACATAAGAACATATTTAAGTACAGTACATTAGGCCTTTTATTTCAGGTATAGAGTGTAGTATCCCTGAAGAGGCTGAACGAGGGTCCCTTATGCCGGTGGATGGGTGGGTGGGAGGGAGGGTTGGGTGGGTTGGTGGGAGGGAGGGCTGGGTGGGATGCACTGTTGGGTGGAAGGAAGGGTGTATGGGTGGGAGGGAAGGTGTATGCATGGAAGTGAGTGTGTGTGGATGGGAAGTCCTCCCATCCACACACCTTCCTTCCATCTATACACCCTCCTGTCCATCCACACACCCTTCCTCCCATTCACACACCCTCCTGTCCATCCACACACCCTTCCTCCCATCCACACACCCTCCTGTCCATCCACACACCCTTCCTCTCATTCACACACCCTGAGGGTCTTTTTAAATCTTTCAGATTGTGTGGCTGTCTGAGGTGAATGGCTGGCTGGCTGGCTCAGGTGGACGGCTGACTGGCTCAGGTGGACTACTGGCTGGCTCAGGTGGACGGCTGGCTGGCTCAGGTGGACGGCTGACTGGCTCAGGTGGACTACTGGCTGGCTCAGGTGGACGGCTGGCTGGCTCAGGTGAATGGTTGAGGCGAACCTCTGGCAGGACAAGAACCCCACCAAGCAGGTGAAGTACTTGACACTATGTGTTGTCTATATGTAAGGTATTTATGAACATTGTCTAAAACTTTTTGTATTACAGGTGTGTGGCGGACTGTGGACCCACCACGAGGTGCTGCCTGGAGGTGGTACAGGTAAAACTTGTAGTAGTAACAGCACCATAGTTAGAATTAGATACACAGTAGTAACTCCGCCTTGTTCAAGTGAACATGCCGGTCCCCAGCCCGGATAAAGGAGGAGGGCTACTGCAGTGTAGTTAGTAGATACACAGTAGTAACTCCGCCTTGTTCAAGTGAACATGCCGGTCCCCAGCCCGGATAAAGGAGGAGGGCTACTGCAGTGTAGTTAGTAGATTATTGCAGTAACTCCTGCCCTTGTTCAAGTGAACATGCTGGTCCCCAGCCCGATAAAGGAGGAGGGCTACTGCAGTGTAGTTAGTAGACACACAGTAGTGTAACTCCTGTCTTGTTCAAGTGAACATGCTTTGTCCCCAGCCCGGATAAAGGAGGAGGGCTACTGCAGTGTAGTTAGTAGATACAGTAGTAACTCCGCCTTGTTCAAGTGAACATGCCGGTCCCCAGCCCGGATAAAGGAGGAGGGCTACTGCATTGTAGTTAGTAGATACACAGTAGTAACTCCGCCTTGTTCAAGTGAACATGCCGGTCCCCAGCCCGGATAAAGGAGGAGGGCTACTGCAGTGATCAAGATCGCCACTTCATAGTCTTCGACCATTTTATTATACAAGGTACAGTAACTTATATTTTATCAAGACCATGTTTACTGAACTGTATTTTCTCTAAGAACATCAATGCTTTATTTTAGCTTTATAGAAAGTTTTGAAGAAATGAGATTTTCATTTACTCACTACCACTTGATGTGATCATGTTTATATTTGTATACAAGGAATCTAAAAAAATAAAATGAGTTGTATATTCAAAGTATTTTTTCTTTTTTTATATTATACACGTTACAGTATGCAATAACAGCCTAAAAATTTGATACAGGAGTATGAATGGGGGCAAGTAGGTGGGGGTGTTATATTTGCTAGGTTTACACCGTTCAACACCCTTCTCACATCTGTCCCAGGCTGGAGTTAGGGCCCAGGACAGGGTTGAGAGAGAACCTACCACTGTACCACCAACACCCACGATACTTTAGGTCAAATATCAAGTTATTTCATTTCAAAACCTTACAATTTTAAACATGACCGTTAGATTTCAAAGTCTGAAGCTTTACATTTTGTTGTACATTTAATTTATAATTTGATCTATAATTAACAAGGATTTTTTTTATAAATTTTCAGGCAAAACTGACTTCCAACATTGGGTGTTTTGTCCAGATTGTCATCATTCAGTAAGTAAAATCCCTACTGTACTTTACAATGTATACATTACAGTACGTTCAAAATAACAGTATGTACACAATCAAAAACTTTTCTTTACGGACATGGCCGATGAATTTCAAAATAAACACTGACATTTGTCGTCTCGGTGAGGTTGTCAATCCTTCGCCCGAGGTGTCATTGTCTAACACTATCATAAAGATGCATTTTTGATGTACATCTTGTAATAGCTACAGTGAATTGAGGTATTACAATGCCATCTGTAGGTACAGTCCTGTGATTGACATTAGTTTTGAATATGCATACCCACTAGGTCATCACATGGACATTAGCTTGTAACAGTTCTACTTTGGTTGGCACTTGAATATCAATTCCCAAGACATCACAGGATCCATATACAGTCCATGTTACCGTCATGTTTCAAGTTCAGTTTACAAGATTATTATTATTCTACTTTTCCAAAATTGGAGTATAAAAGGTCAAATTTATTCATTGTTTATTTCATTATGTACAGATGTTGTATAATGAGAGCCAACTCATCATAATCTCAATACAAGTGCCAACCATTACATAATATATCTAACCTTTTCTTTATCTGTGGCTTGACTGGAGGTTTACTTAGACGTTCTTAAATATATTACTTTAATGTACTTTAAAAATTCTCAATTCTTAATTGTAGAAAAAAGTTTGTGCTTAAGGCGGTAGTCTTGAAGGTGTGGGCTGGAACAGTACAGTTGTGGGAACACTCGCTGTGGTCATCTGGCCGTCTTGGTTTCACTTCTTGTACACCAACCACCTGCAGTAAGATTTTGAATTTTAGATTAGACAATTAACATTAATGTATCTCTACCAATACACAACATTTACCCCGATAATTTCTTGCATTCCATACTTGCATCCTCGCATATATCCACACTCTCTAGCACCCTCCTGTAGCACCTTACACGTGAGCACCAGCCTTACTGCTCATATGGCTGCAGCAGTCTTCTCACAGGCATCATCCCCAACATTCCTTCATAGAACGTTATTTTACTGATACTTATAACATTCAGTCCATGAACCATTGTATGAGCACACCACCACCACCACCCATGTACGAGCGCCCCCTCCACTGCCCAACGTACGAGCGCCCCCTCCACTGCCCAAACGTACGAGCGCCCTCCACTGCCCGAGCGCCCCTCCACTGCCCAACGTGCACGCCCCCTCCACTGCCCAACGTACGAGCTCCCCCTCCACTGCCCAACGTACGAGCGCCCCCTCCACTGCCCAACGTACGAGCGCCCCTCCACTTCCCAATGTTCCTTCTTCCCAACCCTTCTCACAAAGCAAGTCACTCATCTTCAGTCTTACATCCAGTGGTTTTTAGGATAACCATACGAAGAGACATGGGTAACTTAACTCGGGGGGCTGAATTAACATGTGGTGTGTTACATCTTGCTCAAGGTTGGTTCTGTTGCTTCCTCTAAGTTGGCCTTCAAGTACATCACCTGTCACCTGCAATATATTTCGAGTTATTTATGTTGAATGAGAAGTTAAAGGTATAATTTCCATCTACCACTAGACCACATGTACCTAAAACCGTCTCCAACTGTACTCAAGTTAATTTAATAATTTACTAAAGTCTTAATTTTATCTAACTTCAAAATTTACTTTCTGAATTCAGGATCAGTTAACGAAAGTGGCTAATGAAATGCATTAAATTGACGTTCTTCCAATAAGCTTTTTATATAATATATTTACAGTATAATAGATCAACTTATTGATGTGGTTCAGTCTAGGTTAGTTACGTTTAATCTAGGTTAAGTTAGTTGAAGTCCACCCACAAGTAGGTTTATTTACTACTATACTTCTACAGTATTTCCACACTAAGCTGGCCCGTAAGCCACACCCCTCGTCTAATAGGTACAAATAGTCAATTGGTTCCCCTGAGCATTTTACCTCCCCGGACTGTGCATATACAGTACAAGCGCATATTTATATTGACCTTTTAAAGTAAATATTTATAATTTTCTAACATCCTCACTGAAGAGCGAATGCCTTTAAATGATTTGCATTTTGATAATCCATATATTTATCATTTTAGATAAAGATCTGCTTACCAAATGTGAACAAATTTAATTTGAATTTTCTGTGAACCAAGCAGCTAATAGTATGTCAGAGGGGCGTGGCCTGCAGACCAGGTTAGCGTGAACAGAGTATAATAAATTTACTCTAAGATAACTGTCTACAGTCTCCAGAGCCCTTCACACCACACAGTCCTCCAGAGCCCTTCACACCACACAGTCCTCCAGAGCCCTTCACACCACACACACAGTCCTCCAGAGCCCTTCACGCCACACACACAGTCCTCCAGAGCCCTTCACACCACACACAGTCCCTCCAGAGCCCTTTCACATCACACACACACAGTCCCCTCCAGAGCCCTTCACACCACACAGTCCCTCCAGAGCCCTTCACAACACACACAGTCCTCCAGAGCCCTTCACACCACACAGTCCTCCAGAGCCCTTCACACCACACAGTCCTCCAGAGCCCTTCACACCACACAGTCCTCCAGAGCCCTTCACACCACACAGTCCTCCAGAGCCCTTCACACCACACAGTCCTCCAGAGCCCTTCACACCACACAGTCCTCCAGAGCCCTTCACACCACACAGTCCTCCAGAGCCCTTCACACACACAGTCCTCCAGAGCCCTTCAACATGCACAGTCTGCAAAGCCCCACACACCACAGGTCTCCCACTCAGTCGGACAGACCCCACACCCTCCACTGTAGGAGCACAGTGTTGAGTGGTTTATGGGCTGACCAGACTAGCTGAGATATACAAGTAACTTAACTGATGAGGCTGAAGTAACATGCTGGGTGTTAAATCTTGCTCAAGGTTCTGTCACTTCTCCGTTGGCCTTCACGTACATCAGCTGTCACCTGCAACATGTTAAAACTTGTAATTTATGTAGAAAAAACATTAAGCGTACAATTTCCATCTACAATTAAACCAACTGTCCATAAGTTATAAATTGTTAATCATTTATACGTCTCAATTTTATCTAACTGCAAAATTAACTTTCTTCTGTTCATGATCAGTTAACGTAAATGGCTAATTAAATACTTGAAATTGTGTTCTTGGATAAGTTTATCTTATATATTTACTGTATAATAGATAACTTAATATTCACTTGGTTTAGTCTAGGTTAATTACGTTTAATCTAAGTTAGGTTAGGTTACGTTAGTTGAAACCCACACACCACATGCTTTACTTGCTATATTCACTACTATACTACTATTTTCTCTAATAACTAATAGGCATGTAGTCCTGTCACTACAAATAATATTAATTTTACTTTAAGATCAATCGGTGTACAGTCAGTCCACACACACATACAGCCCTCCAACACAGTTCACCAGAGACCTACAACATACAGTCTGCAAGGCCGTGCACAGTCAGTCGGTCCGGCCACACACACAGTCAGCCCCACACACACACACACACACTCCACTGCCCAGTGTAGGAGCAGTGTTGAGTGGTTTATGGGCTGACCAGACTAGCTAAGATATACAAGTAACTTAACTGATGAGGCTGAAGTAACATGCTGGGTGTTAAATCTTGCTCAAGGTTCTGTCACTTCTCCGTTGGCCTTCACGTACATCAGCTGTCACCTGCAACATGTTTAAAGTTGTTATTTATGCAAAATGAAAGTTAAACTTGCAACTTCCATCTACCACTAGACCACATGTACTTAAAACTGTCCCAACTGTTTACTGAAAACATTTCTTCCACATTAGTTTACTCAAATTACTTCTCACCAATACAGTAATGCTACACTACACTGTACTACACGTCTCTGCACCGCTTCATGCACTATACACAAGGTTTACTTTGCTCACTTACTAGACCTTCCCTCCCTCAGCATGCCTCAAGGGTCCCCCTCGACAGCTTGGTTACACTTAGCTTGAATGACAAGCTTCACCACAGCCACCTGCCCACCGTGTACAATACCTCCATATGCGGACACAACCCTATCCCATACACCACACAGTCCCCCCACCCAGTATACAACACACCACATCCCCACACAACGTTAAATGGTCACACAGCAAGCCAAACCCTCCACCACCCACACAAAACGTTAAAAGATCCCAACAAGGCACGCACGCACGCACACACCCCACAAAACGTTAAATGACAAAATTCTACACCCAGCTACACCCACTCACACCCCTCAACGTTAATTCACAACATGCTACACCCACCCACCCAACGTTAAAACTAACCTCCAGGAATACTGTTGTGTCGAGTCTGAAGCTTCACTCATGGTCCGTTGTCCCCACATACTGCACCACACTGATGGCCACATACTGCACCACACTGATGGCCACATATTGCACCACACTGATGGCCACATACTGCACCACACTGATGGCCACATACTGCACCACACCAATAACAGTGCTTTATACTGTAGTTGGATCTGTAGTCATCCCTTGATCTGAAAAAGAAATAATGATTCACCAGCACATTGTAATACGTAGATTGGTTAAGGTTAAATTGATCTACAGGTGAAATAAGGAAGGGGTGAATCTCTCACCCGCCAGGCCCCGCCCGGCTCCCCCTCTCACCCGCCAGGCCAGGCCAGGCCCCGCCCGGCTCCCCCTCTCACCCGCCAGGCCAGGCCCCGCCCGGCTCCCCCTCTCACCCGCCAGGCCAGGCCAGGCCCCGGCTCCCCGCCCGGCCAGCCCGGCCGCTAGGCCCCCGCCTGTCTCCCCGTCTCTGCCCGGCCGGCCCGCTAGGCCCGCCCGTCTCCCCCCTCTCACCCGCCAGGCCCTGCCCGCTCCCCCTCTCACCCGCCCGGCCTCCGTCCCCCCCTCTCACCCGCCAGACTCCGCCCGGCTCCTCTCACCCGCCAGAGCTCCGCCCGGCTCCCCTCTCACCCGCCCGGCTCTCGCCCGGCTCCCCCTCCAGGCCCGGCCCGCCCGGCTCCCCGCTAGGCTCCCCCGCTAGGCTCCCCCCTGCCAGGCCCCCCGTCTCCCTGCCAGGCCCCGCCCTCCCCCTCCCCCGCCAGGCTCCGCTCCGGCTCCCCCTCTCACCCGCCAGGCCAGGCCCGCCCATCCACCACTGACCTGCCAGGCCAGGCCAGGCCCGCCCGGATCCCCCACTGGCCAGGCCCCGCCGCTCCCCAATCACCAGCCAAGCCAGGCCAGGCCCCGCCCATCCTCCTCCCTCGCCCTCCTGCCCGCCCACCAGGGCCCACCAGGCCTAGCCCGGCCTCTTCCCGCCAGCCCGCCAGCCTGCCCTGCCCTGCCCTGCCCTGCCCTGCCCTGCCCCGCCCCCCCCCCCTGCCCTGCCCTGCTCCCCTCCCTCCTCCCTCCTCACCCGCTCCGCCCCGCCTTGCCCAGCTCGCTCCCTCCCTCCTCCCTCCCTCGCCCGCCTGCCCTGCCTTGCCTGCTGCTCTTCACCCGCCCCGCCCGGCTCTCACCCGTAACAAACTATTACTTTCAACTCCCAGAAATCGTAGTTTAAGAGTAAACAACAAACTATTAACAAGTAAAAAATATAAAAACGCAAAAATCGTTATACTTTTGTTAAACCGAGTCATTATGGCGCAGTTTTTAATGCTGAATACAGTGGTGGTGATGAACGTTTTGGGGAATGCGTAGTTATTGAGTTATGACCACCCGGCTCCATCATAAGTGGGTCGAGCTTCAAGCAGAGGGAAATGTGAAATAAAATAAATACAGTAATCTAACCCAATCTGGTCATTGTACTTACTGGTTAATTATTACGTGAATACGGATGTATGGTTTACGCTGTTTACCCGCCACTTCGACTTATAGTTTAGGCTCGTTTGTTATGGCTCATTTGGCGGTATATTTAAAAAAATTACGAAATTACTGGCTAGAAGTGAAATAAACACTTAATATAATACTAAACCATATTAATGTATTAGTTTAAGCTGCAAAGTAGGTACCATAGGCCTTACAGCCCAGTGAAACTTTGGGGTGGGTACGACCCAATGAGGCAAGTGAACTGCTCCAACAACCGGCCGGCAACTTTTTTACTTAAACCAACATTTATTACGCCATAATTAACTATATTAAGCATTACCCAAGAGAAGAACAATTTCTCTTGGCCACTTTGCATACACACGCTCGGGGAAAAAAATTGCACGTATATAATGGAGACTAGAGGTGCGGGGTGTGAGAGCTTACCTGCCTGTCAGCTGCAGTCGGTGAGTGGTGAGTGGTCGGTGAAGAAAGGAACTCATACGGGTTAGTCGAGCCATTTTATTTGAAGGTTCAGTGTGACGTCACGAAGCCTCATTGAATCATTTTGATGCTTCATTGAAGCATTCGAAGCTTCGAAAACTAATATTCGTTAAAATACGTATAAACGTCAAATTTGTGGTCTAATTTCACTTTTGATTAACTTTTAGGGTATAATACAACGAAAGCGACAATAAACCAACAATAAAAAAGAGAAAAAAGAGAAAGGGCGTGAATCGAACTGGACCACGACGGACTTGCCATACGTAAAATTTGATTTCTCTCTTATACACCGCCTCCCTCCTCACTGTGCTCTGAAGGGCTGGGGCAGCTCGAATATATATTAACATAGATAAAATTCATATTCCAATTGACTTATATGGAGTAACAGCGAAAATAGTTGTCCATAATGAAAGAAAATAAGAAAAACTATAGGGACGTGCCAAGAATCGAACTCGGACCCTTATAATTACAGCCAAAGGATTAACCACTGTACCACGATGGACATAAATACTTGACCTTTACTCTTGTCTTATAGGTCATATCCTCTGTCAACTCTCTGTCAGCCGCAGGATTAGAGCAGCTCGTCCACACTTGATATTGAAACAGTTTATTTAACCAGAAAAATACAGATACAGAGTGGACCAATTTTAATGCAGCTTCTTGATCTTTAAGAATGACATTAAGGTGTAATAACTGTAAGTCTGTCATGGCTCAGTGGTTAAGAGTCCTGCTCACTCCTCATGGTGGTCCTGTACTCCTGTGCTCAGTGGTTAAGAGTCCTGCTCACTCCTCATGGTGGTCCTGTACTCCTGTGCTCAGTGGTTAAGAGTCCTGCTCACTCCTCATGGTGGTCCTGTACTCCTGTGCTCAGTGGTTAAGAGTCCTGCTCACTCCTCATGGTGGTCCTGTACTCCTGTGCTCAGTGGTTAAGAGTCCTGCTCACTCCTCATGGTGGTCCTGTACTCCTGTGCTCAGTGGTTAAGAGTCCTGCTCACTCCTCATGGTGGTCCTGTACTCCTGTGCTCAGTGGTTAAGAGTCCTGCTCACTCCTCATGGTGGTCCTGTACTCCTGTGCTCAGTGGTTAAGAGTCCTGCTCACTCCTCATGGTGGTCCTGTACTCCTGTGCTCAGTGGTTAAGAGTCCTGCTCACTCCCCATGGTGCTCCTGTACTCTTGTGCTCAGTGGTTAAGAGTCCTGCTCACCCTCATGGTGGTCCTGTACTCCTGTGCTCAGTGGTTAAGAGTCCTGCTCACTCCTCATGGTGGTCCTGTACTCCTGTGCTCAGTGGTTAAGAGTCCTGCTCACTCCTCATGGTGGTCCTGTACTCCTGTGCTCAGTGGTTAAGAGTCCTGCTCACTCCTCATGGTGGTCTTGTACTCCTGTGCTCAGTGGTTAAGAGTCCTGCTCACTCCCCCATGGTCGTCCTGTACTCCTGTGCTCAGTGGTTAAGAGTCCTGCTCACTCCCCCATGGTGGTCCTGTACCCTGTGCTCAGTGGTTAAGAGTCCTGCTCACTCCTCATGGTGGTCCTGTACTCCTGTGCTCAGTGGTTAAGAGTCCTGCTCACTCCTCATGGTGGTCCTGTACTCCTGTGCTCAGTGGTTAAGAGTCCTGCTCACTCCTCATGGTGGTCCTGTACTCCTGTGCTCAGTGGTTAAGAGTCCTGCTCACTCCTCATGGTGGTCCTGTACTCCTGTGCTCAGTGGTTAAGAGTCCTGCTCACTCCTCATGGTGGTCCTGTACTCCTGTGCTCAGTGGTTAAGAGTCCTGCTCACTCCTCATGGTGGTCCTGTACTCCTGTGCTCAGTGGTTAAGAGTCCTGCTCCTCCTCATGGTGGTCCTGTACTCCTGTGCTCAGTGGTTAAGAAGTCCTGCTCACCCTCCAGGTGGTCCTGCACCCTGTGCTCAGTGGTTAAGAGTCCTGCTCACTCCTCATGGTGGTCCTGTACTCCTGTGCTCAGTGGTTAAGAGTCCTGCTCACTCCCCATGGTGGTCCTGTACTCCTGTGCTCAGTGGTTAAGAGTCCTCCTCACTCCTCATGGTGGTCCTGTACTCCTGTGCTCAGTGGTTAAGAGTCCTGCTCACTCCTCATGGTGGTCCTGTACTCCTGTGCTCAGTGGTTAAGAGTCCTGCTCACACCTCATGGTGGTCCTGTACTCCTGTGCTCAGTGGTTAAGAGTCCTGCTCACTCCTCATGGTGGTCCTGTACTCCTGTGCTCAGTGGTTAAGAGTCCTGCTCACTCCTCATGGTGGTCCTGTACTCCTGTGCTCAGTGGTTAAAGTCCTGCTCACTCCTCATGGTGGTCCTGTACTCTGTGCTCAGTAGTTGAAGTCCTGCTCACTCCCTCATAGTAGTCCTGTACTCCTGTGCTCAGTGGTTAAGAATCTCTTTCACTCCTCGCGGTGGTCCTGTACCCCTGTGCTCAGTGGTTAAGAGTCCTGCTCACCTCCTCATGAGTGGTCCTGTACCCCTGTGCTCAGTGGTTAAGAGTCCTGCTCCTCCTCATGGTGGTCCTGTACTCCTGTGCTCAGTGAGGATTTAAAGTCCTGCTCCTCCTCATGGTGGTCCTGCTCCTGTGTGCTCCAGTGGTTAAGAGTCCTACTCCTCCTCATAGTGTCCTGTACCCCTGTGCTCAGTGGTTAAAGTCCTGCTCACTCCTCACTTAGTGGTCCTGTACTCCTGTGCTCAGTGGTTAAAGTCCTGCTCACTCTCATGGTGGTCCTGTACTCCTGTGCTCAGTGGTTAGAGTCCTGCTCACTCCTCATGGTGGTCCTGTACTCCTGTGCTCAGTGGTTAGAGTCCTGCCTCACTCCTCATGGTGGTCCTGTACTCCTGTGCTCAGTGGTTAAGTCCTACTCACTCCCCTCATGGTAGTGCTGTACTCCTGTGCTCAGTGGTTAAGTCCTGCTACTCACACTCCTCATAGTGGTCCTGTACTCCTGTACTCAGTTGTTAAGAAGTCCTACTCCTCCCCTCATAGAGTGGTCCTGTACCCCTGTGCTCAGTAGTTAAAGTCTCACTCCTCCCCTCATAGTGGTCCTGTACTCCTGTGCTCAGTGGTTAAGAGTCCTGCTCCTCCTCATGGTGGTCCTGTACTCCTGTGCTCAGTGGTTAAGAGTCACCATCCTCATCATGGTGGTCCTGTACTCCTGTGCTCAGTGGTTAAGTCCTGCTCACCTCCTCATGGTGGTCCTGTACTCCATGTGCTCAGTGGTTAAGTCCTGCTCACTCCCCCATGGTAGTCCTGTACTCCTGTGCTCAGTGGTTAGAAATCCTGCTCCTCTCCTCATAGTGGTCCTGTACTCTGTGCTCAGTGGTTAGAGTCTGCTCCTCCTCATGTGGTAGTCCTGTACTCCTGTGCTCAGTGGTTAAGTCCTGCTCACTCCCATGGTAGTCCTGTACTCCTGTGCTCAGTGGTTAAGAGTCCTGCTCCTCCCCATGTGGTAGTCCTGTACTCCCTGTGCTCAGTGGTTAGAGTCTGCTCACTCACCTCATAGTGGTCCTGTACTCCTGTGCTCAGTGGTTAGAAGTCCTGCTCACTCCCTCATGGTAGTCCTGTACTCCCTGTGCTCAGTGGATTCAAGTCCTGCTCACTCCCCATCGTGGTCCTGTACTCCTGTCAGTGGTTAAGTCCTGCTCACTCCCTCACATAGTAGTCCTGTACTCTTGTGCTCAGTGGTTAGAGTCCTGCTCACTCTCATGGTGGTCCTGTACTCCTGTGCTCAGTGGTTAGAGTCCTGCTCACCCCACATGGTGGTCCTGTACTCCTGTGCTCAGTGGTTAGAGTCCTGCTCACTCCTCATGGTGGTCCTGTACTCCTGTGCTCAGTGGTTAGAGTCTGCTCCTCCTCATGGTGGTCCTGTACTCCTGTGCTCTCCAGTGGTTGGGGAATTTTCACTCACTCCTCATGGTGGTCCTGTACCCCTGTGCTCAGTGGTTAAGTCCTGCTCACTCCTCATGGTAGTCCTGTGCCCCTGTGCTCAGTGGTTAGAAGTCCTGCTCACTCCTCATGGTGGTCCTGTACCCCTGTGCTCAGTGGTTAGAGAGTCCTGCTCACTCCTCATGGTTGTCCTGTACTCCTGTGCTCAGTGGTTAAGAGTCCTGCTCACCTCCTCATGGTGGTCCTGTACTCTGTGCTCCAGTGGTTAAGAGTCCTGCTCACCTCCCCACTTAGTAGTCCTGTACTCCTGTGCTCAGTGGTTAGAAGTCCTGCTCACTCATGGTAGTCTCCTGTACTCCCTGTGCTCCAGTGGTTAAGAGTCCTGCTCACTCCTCATGGTGGTCACCAGCCTCCCTGTGCTCAGTGGTTAGGGGAAGTCCTGCTCACCTCCTCATAGTGGTCCTGTACCCCTGTGCTCAGTGGTTAAGAGTCCTCTCCTCCCCTCATGGTGGTCCCTGTACTCCTGTGCTCAGTGGTTAAGAAGTCACTGCTCACTCCCCTCATGGTAGTCCTGTACTCCCTGTGCTCAGTGGTTAAAGTCCTGCTCACTCCTCGTGGTGGTCCTGTACCCCCTGTGCTCAGTGGTTAGAGTCCTGCTCACCTCCTCATGGTGGTCCTGTACCCCTGTGCTCAGTGGTTAAAGAGTCCTGCTCACTCCTCATGGTGGTCTGTACTCTTGTGCTCAGTGGTTAGAGTCCTGCTCACTCCTCATGGTAGTCCTGTACTCCTGTGCTCCAGTGGTTAGAAGAAGTCCTGCTCCTCCTCATAATTGGTCCTGTACCCCTGTGCTCAGTGGTTAAGTCCTGCTCACTCCTCATGGTGGTCCTGTACTCCCTGTGCTCAGTGGTTAGAGTCCTGCTCCTCCTCATGGTGGTCCTGTACTCCTGTGCTCAGTGGTTAGAGTCCTGCTCACTCCTCATGGTGGTCCTGTACTCCCTGTGCTCAGTGGTTAGAGTCCTGCTCCTCCCCTCATAGTGGTCCTGTTCTCCTGTGCTCAGTGGTTAAGTCCTGCTCCTCCCCCATGAGTAGTCCTGTACTCCTGTGCTCAGTGGTTGAAGTCCTGCTCATTCCTCATGGTAGTCCTGTACTCCCTGTGCTCAGTGGTTAGAAGTCCTGCTCCTCCTCATAGTGGTCCTGTACTCCCTGTGCTCAGTAGTTAGAGTCCTGCTCCTCCTCATAGTGGTCCTGTACTCTTGTGCTCAGTGGTTAAGTCTGCTCACTCTCATGGTGGTCCTGTACTCCTGTGCTCAGTGGTTAGAAGTCCTGCTCACTCCCTCATGGTGGTCCTGTACCCCTGTGCTCAGTGAAGTTAGAGTCCCTGCTCCTCCCATAGTGTCCCTGTGCTCCTGTGCTCAGTGGTTAGAGTCCTGCTCACTCCCCATGGTGGTCTGTACTCCTGTGCTCAGTGGTTAGGATCCTGCTCACCTCTCATAGTAGTCCTGTACTCATGTGCTCAGTGGTTAGAGTCCTGCTCACTCCTCATGGTGGTCCTGTACTCCTGTGCTCAGTGGTTAGAGTCCTGCTCCTCCCCATGGTGGTCCTGTACTCCTGTGCTCCAGTGGTTAAAGTCCTGCTCACCTCATATGAGTAGTCCTGTACTCCTGTGCTCAGTGGTTAAGAGTCTGCTCCTCCCATGGTGGTCCTGTACTCCTGTGCTCCAGTGGTTAGAGTCCTGCTCACTCCTCATGGTGGTCCTGTACTCCTGTGCTCAGTGGTTAAGAGTCCTGCTCCTCCCTCATGGTGGTCTGTACTCCTGTGCTCAGTGGTTAGAGTCTGCTCATTCCCCATGGTGGTCCTGTACTCCTGTGCTCAGTGGTTAAGGAAGTCCTGCTCCTCCCCATGGTAGTCCTGTACTCCTGTGCTCAGTGGTTAAGAGTCCTGCTCCTCCTCATAGTGGTCCTGTACTCTTGTGCTCAGTGGTTAGAGTCCTGCTCCTCCCTCATGGTAGTCCTGTACTCCCTGTGCTCAGTGGTTAGAGAGTCCTGCTCCTCCCCATGGTAGTCCTGTACTCCTGTGCTCAGTGGTTAAGTCCTGCTCACTCCTCATGGTAGTCCTGTACTCCTGTGCTCAGTGGTTAAGTCCTGCTCACTCCTCATGGTAGTCCCTGTACTCCTGTGCTCAGTGGTTAAGTCCTGCTCACTCCCCATGGTGGTCCTGTACTCCTGTGCTCAGTGGTTGAAAGTCCTGCTCACTCCTCATGGTGGTCCTGTACTCCTGTGCTCAGTGGTTAGAGTCCTGCTCACTCCCCATGGTGGTCCTGCCTCCTGTGCTCCAGTGGTTAAGTCCTCCCCTCCTCCTCATAGTTAGTCCTGTACTCCTGTGCTCAGTAGTTAGAGTCCTGCTCACCTCCTCATGGTGGTCCCTGTACTCCTGTGCTCAGTGGTTAAGTCCTGCTCCTCCTCATGGTGGTCCTGTACTCCTGTGCTCAGTGGTTAGAGTCCTGCTCACCTCCCCCATGGTGGTCCTGTACTCCTGTGCTCAGTGGTTAAGAGTCCTCCCCCTCCTCATAGTGGTCCTGTACTCCTGTGCTCAGTGGTTAAGAGTCCTACTCACTCCTCGCACAGGTGGTCCTGTGCTCCCTGTGCTCAGTGGTTAAGAGTCCTGCTCCTCCTCATGGTAGTCCTGTACTCCTGTGCTCAGTGGTTAAGTCCTGCTCCTCCTCATAGTGATCCTGTACTCCTGTGCTCAGTGGTTAAGAGTCTGCTCACTCCTCATGGTGGTCCTGTACTCCTGTGCTCAGTGGTTAGAGTCCTGCTCACTCCTCATGGTAGTCCTGTACCCCTGTGCTCAGTAGTTAAGTCCCTGCTCACTCCTCATAGTAGTCCTGTACTCCTGTGCTCAGTGGTTAAGATTCCTGCTCCTCCTCATGGTGGTCCTGTACTCCTGTGCTCAGTGGTTGAGAGTCCTCCTCACTCCTCCTTGGTGGTCCTGTACTCCTGTGCTCAGTGGTTAAAGTCCTGCTCACCTCCTCATGGTGGTCCTGTGCTCCTGTGCTCCAGTGGTTAAGAGTCCTGCTCCTCCTCATGGTGGTCCTGTACTCCTGTGCTCAGTGGTTAGAGTCCTGCTCCTCCTCATGGTAGTCCTGTACTCCTGTGCTCAGTGGTTAAGAGTCCTGCTCACTCCTCATGGTGGTCCTGTACTCCTGTGCTCAGTGGTTAAGAGTCTACTCCTCCTCATAGTGGTCGTGTACTCCTGTGCTCAGTGGTTAAGTCCAGAGTCCTGCTCACCTCATGGTGGTCCCAATTCTGTTTGTTGTATATCTTTTAGCCCTCATTAGCTCACTAGCCGCTCGGGCAGTTGTAGTGATTCTTTAACCAGTTTTATTGTGTATATATTGTGCTTTATTTATTAGCAGCTTTAGAGTATTAGACTACTGAAAACGATCGTATTTTTATTATTATTAACGTCTCAAAAAGGTTTCAAAGAGACAACTTCGACTGATATATTGATCTTTATTGGGAATTCATCACATGCTCAGTAAAAATACATTGTGTATAGTAGAGTTGAGCACTTGGAGGCTTTATTAATACATTACACCAGAAAACAAGAGAAACAACATTTGTGATACAATAAAGTACACATTAGGGTATGAACTACAGATACTGAACCTAACCTAGGTTATATTAATGGATGCTACAGTGTAAATAGCCCGGTAGACACAGGAGGAGCAGGGGGAGGAAGACCACAGGGGAGGACCACAGGGAGGAGGAGACACGGGGGGAGGAAGACCACAGGGTGGAGGAGGAGGACCATAGGGGTGGAGGAGGAGCACAGGGTGGAGGAGGACTACAGGAAGGGAGGGGAGGA